>NC_092803.1:46635311-46816602 GCF_040954645.1 Diabrotica undecimpunctata | reverse complement strand
TGTACTAAAATCAAGAAGCTGACATTAAAATTAAAGTTCAGATATCAGGAGAGATCGGCAAATGGTGCAGAGAGTACAATAATTATACAGATGGGATCCAGACAGGATTGTAAAAAAACAGTACTTCATCTAGTGTATAGGAAAAAGTCAATACTCACAATATTAGGTAAGTTTTTTATTGAAATAGAATTTCTAGGCTACCGATTTCTAGGCTTACAATATGTGCCTCATCATCAGGCCACAGTAAATAGGTCGTTGTTTTAACAAAAACTAAAAGCTAAAAAAACAACAACATGAAAACAAAGAATGAACACCTAATACAAAAAATTTAAAACAAAATTGAAACAATCAAGCAAATAACTGTAACCTTAATTAAGTAAAACAGCTGTTATGATTATACTGTTAAATAAATGATAACTTTAACAATTAATATAGTAAAAGGATTGACGTAATATAAATTACATTGAGACATTTATGTCATTGGTTGTAACCAGTCTGATGAAAACTGTACAATATAGTCAGTTAATTGATATATGGTATGTATCTTGAATTTGAAATTATATGTAAAATGTTAAACAAATTATATGAAAAAAGACTTAAATATCATATACACGAAGGCTCTTCTATTATACGTAATATTGCAAACACCAACACCCTCAAGGGAACCATTCATTAAGATATGGACATGGTTAATGAATGGATTTAATATTGATTACTTCTTTTGACTTAATTGATTAACTTCTTTTCTATACTGCACCTGTATTAAAGTAAGTTTTATACTTTTTTCGGGTAATTTTCGCATTTTTAGTGGAATTACGGTGGTATGTTTGTTTTAGTGGCTGTAGCTCTCCATTTTGTGCTCTGATTCCCAGTTCCATAGTTCTATTTTCATGATTTGCACTATCAAAATGCTGACGTGGACTGTAAGTTTGTCTTGCTTTTTTTCTGAGAAAATTGTGCAATACACAACATGCTAAAACCATTTTGTTTATATTCAGTATATTGATATTTAAAGACGATCGAAAAACGTGGAATCTTCCCACCAAAATTCCAAAAATATTTTCTATAATCCTTCTAGCCCTGCATTCTGCATACTCTATAATTGTATATCCTCTTACCTGAACTAGCCAGTGATTGCCTTTGTGGGTATGGTTTAATAAAATCTGTTCTCAAAGTGCTTTACCCACACTTTTTGATTCTGTCTTTTTTATTAGTTTTTAAAATGTAATATACTATAATTCCTAAATAACGCAAAGCTTCTTCTGTCGACGACATCGTAATACAGAATGAGCAAGTTTCTTGTATGTCACCGACGTCGAGCCGAGTAAGTTCGTGATCTTAAACACCGCGTACTTAAAGTTCGTACGTCTGTTAATCACTTTATGGATTCATATTGGCAAAATTTTCCTCATTTGAATACTTCATCTATCAATAATAACTTAAGAAATAGGAAAAAAATCTAACAATATTAAAGTAATAAAAGCTGTTGGATCGCTCTATTGAGGTTAGTGTGTGAACCAATTTTTTTTTTAAATTTATTAGTGACGAATTTACTTCTACAACAGTACTGGAAAAAGGATGTTGTCTATCGTGAACACTATTTAACGTATTCTTACAAAATACGTTGAAAATATGGAATCAAAAATTTAGGACAATGGAATTACCTCTTGTAATTAATACTTGACCACGTAATTATTGATGCTAGACATAGAAGTAATGTGTTGGATGTAAGAAGCCTCAGGGGAGCAGATGGAGATACAGACCATCACCTAGTGAGATCAAAAATCAGGTTAAGAATATCTTCAGAGAAACCTAAGGCAAACGAAGCATTGGGACAGTGAAACATCGAGAAAATGCAAAATGAGGGAATCCGAGAAAATTACCAACAAGAAATTAAACAGCATCTAAATACAGTAGACCAGAGCAATGATGTTAAAAGGCTGTGGCAACAAATGGAAAAATCAATTACGGACTCAGCAGAATTAATATTAGGAAAAAGCAGGAAGAGAACAAGGAAATGGTTTGATAGAGAATGTCAAGAAAAACTACACGACAGACAGATAAAGCGAGACATTATACTTCAACAAGACACATCAGAAAGTAAAAAAAAAATTGCAACTTCACGCCGAGAAACAAGAAAATTAAATAAAAAGAAAAAAAGAAAGTACGTACAACAGAAATATAAAGAAATGGAAAGGAATAGGCAACAGTCAAATAGTCGAGCATTTTAAAAATCAGTGTCCAACGAAAAAAAAGGCATTAGACATAGATGCGTGTCTGTACTCAGAAAAAATAATGAATTATTAATAAGTGAAAAAGAACTGCTCCAAACATGGCAAAAATAATTCAAAACTTTACTAAACATACATCAAGAGGAAGTACATGGACAAAATATATATTTTGGGATGGACCTACCGATAGAGGACCCCAAAATAGATGAAACATTCCAAGCAATTAACAAATTCAAAACAAATAACAAAAAAGCTACAGGTTCTGACAATATACTGAATTCCTTAAGTACAGAGGAGAAACTTTACATAGACAAATACCCAAACTAATAACACTTATATGGAACGAAAAGAAAATACCAACAAAATGGCACGAAAGTGTAATAATCCCCATCCATAAAAAGGGAGACAAAACCAAGTGCTCTAATTATAGAGGCATCTCCCTACTTAATAAGGCATGTAAAATCTTATCAAACATCCAATTAAGAGGCTGACACCGTTTATAGAAAATTTCATGGGGGCATACCAAGCCGGCTTCATAAAACATAGATCGACCATCAAGACAGCTGCTTGAAAAAGAATGGGAATCCAATAAAACTATCCATAATCTCTTCATAGATTTCCGGCCAGCGTAGGACAGCATTGAAAGCGATCAGATGTGGAATTCACATAGGGAAAGTTTCAGTTCCAAAAAAAATATATCCAGCATGTTAAATTATGTGTAAATAGCTGTAGATCCAGAGTACGGATAGGTAACAAACTCTCAAAATCTTTCGAAATAAGCAGTGGTCTGAAACAAGGAGATGCGTTGTCACCTCTCCTCTTTAATATCATCCTGGAGAAAGTATTAAGAGCAGCACAACTTAAGACAGAATTACTGACAGTAAATGGACCAAAATTACTACTAGCATACGCAGATGACATTGACATTGTGGGAAACACAGTCATCAATATAAAGGAGACTTTTAATAAATTGGAGGTAGAGGCAAAGAGAACTGGTTTAAGGGCAAACGAAGTGAAAACCAAATACATGTGCATCAACAGACAAAAGGGACGAGATATAATGGGGCAAGATGTTACAATAGACCCATATAAGTTTGAACGAGTGGAGAGTTTTAAATATCTCGGAGCAACAATCAGTGCAGATAACGATATCGCGGAAGAGATTCAAGGAAGAATTCAGGCAGCAAACAGATGTATGTACAGCCTCCACAATACTATTAAATCTAAAAGCCTAACACAAACATCAAAGATTAGAATATATAAAACGGTGATTAGACCGGTGCTCATGTATGGGTATGCGACGTGGACCACAGAAACTGAAAGAAAACTTAGATGTTTTAAAAGGAAAATCCTCAGAAGAATCTTTGGGCCTTAGCACAACATTAATAGCAACCAATACCGAATGAAAACAAATGCTGAGGTCAAGCAGATGTATAGAGCGAGCGATATATTCCAAGAGATTAAATCTCAACGTTCAAGATAGGCTGGCCATGTCCACAGACTCCCTAATAACCGCCTTGCCAAATTAATATGAGAGGAAGCCCCCACAGAAAAAAGGCCCTTAGGACGTCCACGAATGCGATGGAGAGACAATATATGGTCAGATCTAAGAATAATGGGGCTACCCACTGACCCAACTATTATGGACGACTGTTCAAGATGGAAGCAAGTTGTGCAGTCAGCCAAAACCCACCCCGGGTTGTAGTGCTACAAAAAGAAAAAGAAGAATTACCTCTCACAGAAAATATCCTCGGGTAGGGTAGTGTAAAAGATCAAGTAAAAACATCGCAAGATTACGACAAAAAGTTGATTGAACACTATTACAAATGAGGATTCAAGGTAAACGGACAGACTCTACGGACTTCTACAGATATAACTTATTAGGAATAAATAAAGGAACTAAGAAAGATAAGAATTTATAAAAGCATAAAGCTTTTTTAAAGAAGGACGATCTAGAGGTCTTTTTCATATTCATGATACGCCGACTACAATGTTTGGTTATGTTTCGCTTTTAATTATTGATTACTAGGAAAGCACTAGAATTAAAATCGTGCAGCTATTATTGATTAAAAATTTATAACTAATACATATGACATCTTCACGTTTTCACTACAAATTTAAAGTGAATCAGTGAGAGCAATCGATGAAAATAAAAATAGAAATTGTAAGTAAAGTCTCTGAATAGCTATGTATCTATTTACTAATTAATAGCTTAAATTTGAATAAATTTCTTCACCGAAACGCTTATATGAATTGCCATATATCTACATCTGATGTAAATTATAAAGCGTTATTGACGGTTCTGTGAATACAGTGAATGGTAGTCTTAACATTCAACGCTCCGTCACTCTTGTTAATTAGATTTATTCCAGATTAATTCTGCTTAATATTTGTTTGCGTTCAAGTTACATCATGCAGGAAACCGTATTAAGACTTTTAAAATTCGCTCATTTGATATATATGTCTTTGACAAGGGGTACAGTGTTTTGCTTTATTAATATAAATGCGAGTATAATAAAATGCATTACACTAGATCTTCCGGGATGATTTTAATGTAATTAATATACATTAGACTTATAGTCCAGGCGGGATAGCATTTGACCTTGCATTGCAAACTACCCCCAATTTATTACTCTAACCTTTACATAGTAGTGTAAATTTAAAATCGCCACTGATATGCGTCGTTAGCCGTCATCCGCTATCTTCTTATTTTTCTCCGCAATTTTAAAGAACAGTTTTTGTCCAATGTCTCCGCCATTTTTAACTTTTCGATAAAAATGATACAGACCGAAATTATTAATGCGAATTCCTACAATTTCTTTTCTACAAATTTTTTCATAGCATAATTATCGAATTATCTCGTATAATATTACCTTTACGACATAAATGTACGTAAGCAAAAATTGAGAGAATTATATTTTATACAATTTTAATTTCTTTAATTTTTTGCTAAAGTCAATATCTAAAGTGGTAGGTCGTTACTGTTTATGACTTGCTGCTGCTGACGTCTTTGTCTAGGGTTCGTTAGGCTGAGGAACTTAAATATTGAAAAGACACTTTAAGACGAGACATCGCGATGTGAACATCTCCTCTAGTTTGACCAGTGCGTACCTTGCGTCACGACGCGCAGATGCTACTCTTCTACTACTTGCAACAATTAATACACCATGTTTCAAAGGTAAGTGTTTTTTCTTTGTACAGATAGCAGCAATGAGTTAAGCCAGAATTTAAATAAATTGCTAATTTATTCACAATCAAAATACTGCATTTTCTTGGTATTATTATAATCATTTAACCAGCGATCTCAAGTTTTACACAAAACAGATGCTATTAGCAATATACATTTTAAAATTAACACGTCACCTTAAATGTGCCATGATTTTAAATATATTTTTCATTTGAACCGTTTGTTAAATTGAGATGACTTTATTTCACATTACCTGTCTGTTACTACTATTTATATTAGTGTTATCTGAGAAATGTTAACGTTTTACTCATATATCGAGTATAAAAATAAAGTTATTATCTTATTTTACAATACCCTGTGGAATTTGTAGGAAATAAACGCTACTTATTATAAATATTTTAAGATAACTTGATATCCTTTCTCAACATTTTGGTAAAAAAATTATCTCGATACCTTTTTTAGCCAAAATTATACGAAACTTTAAATTTAACAAGTTTTATGGTCATTAAAGCATTCCAAAGTCAAGAAAATAATAGTAACATAAGCTTTATTGACATTTAAAATAACCAAAGAAAACATAACCTAAACAATCTTTAACAAATTTCCTGTTTAAAAACACTTAATAAAAATAACGGGTATTTCCGCCTCTATTTCTAATTAATTCTTCACGGCTAGTATGTATAATTAAATTCAAGTAATCGTATTTGGTCTCGAGCAATTGCATCCCAAATTTCTCTCACCATAACTTCCGTCGCCAAGAGAGACAGGTGATGGTTATCGGTTCCTGAGTTAAAGATCAATAATTTCCTCAAATTCTCTATGGGATTTAGATCAGGGCTGCAGGATTGTCAGTTGATGGTTTGTATACCAACATCGTCCAATTATTCACTTTCCACATGCGGTCGTGCATTATTATGCATTAAAAAAAATTATTTCCTATATAAGGAGCAACTATATAGTTAGAGAAAATGTCTGTAATATTGCAATAGACTTTTTACTTGTTTCAAAGAGTTTCGAAGAGTTTCACAAAGGAAACTCTTCGTAAAGCAGCAAAGTCCGTTCGCGCTGTAAGAGAGCTTCCTCCTCAAACCATTACAGATCCTCAATTGAATAAAGTCATAGGCTGAAAGTTTTCCTGTTTTACTAAACAGAACTTTATTTATACACCTTATACACCTCTTATATGAGTAAAAACGTTGATATTTCTCAGAAAACATGAGTAAAGTAAATTTCTTAGAAACAGACCTACAAACTTGAAACTTATGGTACATTTAAGGTAGTGCGTTAATTTTGGGCGGTCGTTTATATTAATTTTTCAATAAAATTGTAAATCCTTTAATGATCGCTTACTGTTTATATTTTACAGTTAAAACGACTAATAAAAGATTCAGTTAATACATAATGAGATAAAAATAAGCAATATATCAATATATTATATAATTTCCATCGTTCACTTGCCAATGTTATTTCTCTTAATGTGCAGTGTGGTCCGAGTACGAGCCTGTGTCCGATTGGTATCCGAATCAGGTGTAGAATATATCGGATTGAGAGAGAAGTCGTGTCAGGAAAATTCATTTAAGTGAAAACAGAACAGAATTCATCAAAGACCGTGGAAACTTAACGAAAAGTTACAAGTTGAAGTTATTCGAAAAACTTTTATGTTATCAGGAATTCGACTGCTATGAATGAAATAACTTTCTGCTGACTGTCAACTAAATGTAATTTTAAAATATTGGAGGAATATTAAACTGTCCTAAAACTTTTTTACTTTAACTGTATGATAAAATGGGAAATTAATAAAGTTCTTGTCGGAAAAATGCAGATTATGGGCAGTTTATATAATTCATGTTTTTGTTTGAATTAGCACTCCGGCTTAAAACAGTATGAACCCTACATGGTCTAATTCAGCATTCACGAGAAATATCATGATTTAATCCGAAAATAATCTGTCCATATTGTATATAGCAGCGTGGCCATACGTTGTTTCTATAAATGTCAACTTTTCTCAGAGTAATATTAGAAAAGCTTTTCAGTACTTCTAGATCTCTTTTCTTTCTACAATATTTCCTACTTAGTATAAGACTTAATTATTTGATTTTGTCATTTTGTTTTGAGCCAATAGTCTATTAATACAAAGACAACTTAGATACAGTCCATCTAATTTACAAACCGTTGCACGTCATTATCTACGTCAGAGATCGAAGTTGACAGTTGCCAAAGTGTAAAAAGTTCCTGAATCCATTTTAAATCAAATAGGTCACACAATTATTGCAAAAGTGTACAACAACAGTATACAACAAATTAAATTAATATTTAATGTAAATAAATAGAAACAAAACAAGAGTTAAAAAATAATCTTGTTAAAAAGAATTTGAGCCGCTTGTTTAAAAAACAACATAGTTTAATTAATAGTAAATAATAAAAACAAAACTTAAGTGTTAACACCGCAACCGTCAAATAAGTGTTACCAATTTATGCCAAAATTTCACCTTCGTTCGATTACAGTTACAGTGTGTTCCAAACAAATGTTCTTCATAAAAACGCTTTATAATGCATTTATGCAAATTAAATTAAACATATTATTGTCTATTTCTTTAAGTTAACATTAATAAAAATCTTTAAATATTATTTCTACGCGTATATAGTAAAATATATCTAGTGGCTGTAATGCCAGTGTACTCGGCAAAGTGATTCTAAAAAAGAACACACCTACCGCCTAAATATTTCATGTTGGTATCATGTGACGTCACGGGCTATGACGCCGATGACATGCAACGGTTTGTAAATTAGATGGACGGTATTGTCTTATGCAGTGAAGTGGTAGTGATATCCCTTCTTTTCCTTTGTGTGTATATGTGAGTGCGGGAAAATTGTAGGGCACGTAACCAAATCTATTTGCCACAAAAAAGTTCGTATGACTTTCTGGCCATAGTTCGGTGTTTTTGACAGGTTTTTAGTCCTACAAAGATCCCTGGCAGGATTTAACGACCGTAGTCGGGACCTGTAATAAAAAGTGTGAATGGGCGTTGGACGCACCTGTAATAAAAAACAAATTTGCATGCCCTACAGAGACCGAAAAAAAAGAGAAAATGAATGACAAGGTACTAAATATATATATATATATATATATATATATATATATATATATATATATATGAATAATGTAAATAAAAGTGACAGACTATATAAGTTGCTCTAAGATGTGATTGGGCGCCAGGAAAGTATTAACATATACCTTCCAAGGTGTCTTGTAAAGCTGTATACCCTTTTTGCTAAAATGAAAAGGAAAACAGGTAAGCATTGAAATATTTAGTCTTCCTAACAAATTTAATACATAGCCAAATATATACAGTTTAATTCTTCATGCTACCCACCACCATTTATGTACAGTTAATCCAGTTGGTTATATACTAAAAAAATTCCCTGGTTATATACAATTGGTCTTTGATGATCTGAATTTACAAATAATAAAATATAAGAAAACATTTAATGATTCTACCTTAAAAGGTAATTTACTTGCCTACTAGAGATGTAACTCTGTACTTCGGCTTTTAATTAAATGTTCTAATAAAGTAATAAGGACACTAGGCTGACGGGATAAATGCCCAAGGTTTAAATATATAATAATAAAATACCAATACCGAACTCTCTGATTAAATGTGTAAACATAAAACCGTACAATAGAGTTAATAGGGAGGATTTAAAACCTCAACCTGTAGTTGATAATCAGTCCTTGAATGTTTTTCAGTATTATTTAAAAAGAAAATGAGGGGTCTTTATTATTAGATGAAATAGTACGATTTAAAGTTAGAAAAAATATTTAAAAAAAATTAATAAAATTGATGAACAAATTTTAATACAAATTAACAGTGTTCCGCACTCTAAATAAGGGAGGTCTTTCCGGCTGGTTCCCTGAAGTTGTCCAGGAATGGTCTTATAAAGATCTGGACCTCTGAAGGAATAGCTAAGGGTAACGGGTAAAGGTGAAAATCCAATAGGGAATAACTTAATTTAATTATTTTTTTTTTCTTTAAATAAACCCAAAAAAAAACCAAAAATAAAGAGTACTTGACTCCTGATTTTAACTTTTTCATTAGGCTTAAAAGAACATTTGCGTTAGCGTTCCTTCTTACTATTGAGAAAAAGTAGGAAAAAACACAAGGTTTATTAACCTTGAAAGGTAGTACAAAAAATTACTTAGGAAGCTTGTATGAAAGCAAACAGCTTTAATGTTTTTATAAATAATATTTATAAAATTTATAATATTTTATGTAAAATGGATTGATCAAATAGATAATTTTAACGAAAAGCATGCTTTGGATATATTTTAGAATATAAAAGAACGGTATGAGACAGAATATTTTTATCGATAGTCTTAATAGATAGTAGATAGTTTTAAAGATAGATAATAATGTTTTTAAGGTCGGGAAGTAACATAGAAAATTGAAATACGTTTTTATATCATTACTCTATTTAAATCTAGAATATTTATTAATGAAATGATGTGAGAAATGACAGATAGATATATCAACTATCAAAGGAAAAATGACAATATTTTAGAAATCAAAATGGCTGATGGTTTTTATACTTTTTATTGATAATTGGATCCACTTACTGGCTCAGGGTGGCTATAAATCAAACGGTACACACAACAAAATAAACTAAAACTTTTCTCCAACTTCCTCTTCTTTCCCAAAAAAATTAATATTCTTCAAACAAATTTAGCACTTCTTGAGCCACCTACTTTTTTATTAACCCAACTTCTCTTCCCCTAAGTCAAAACAAGAGTGAACGCTAATTGCTAATCGGATAAGCATGTTTGTAAAAATGCCGCTTGGAGTCGCTGCTTAATATCAACTTAGAAATTACAAATTACTAAGAGATATCAACTGAATATTGATGTATAGATTTTATTTAAAGTAATGCAATGATTATTAAAGTGACGGACTCTTTACAGACCGACGGTTATACGTGGCCTCCGAAGCACGGTGATGACTCGTGTATAAGTTTTATAAATTGAAAATTTATTTGTCGGTTACGAGGATTGAACACTGCATTTTAGCTTTATACCCAGTACCTTGACCCCTGAGCTACGGCCGATACATACATTTGTTTGATAAAGCAGCTGTACCGCCATTTTAAAATGACCTTTGTTCTCTTAAATGGGATAAACAAATTACTTACGTGTTTAATTTGCAATAATTTTTTTGTTTTTATAAATTTCATACAAACATTTTATAATTTAGAAAAGCTCATCTTAAAGAGAAATTATTTTCGAAAAAGTCGTTTGTTTAACTTTTGATCTAGAATGCGTAGTTTTTTCACAATATTGAAACGAATGAATGACACGGTAAAAGTGTTTTCCACGAGATAATACGCCCTTTCTATCGACGTCTTCCAGATATTTGAGTTATTTCAAGTGATTTTTCAGCTTCATTTCATGGGATAATAAACCAAAAACAACGTATAAATCGAATTTAGTTAAATTATTTATTTTTTTTAATAAAAAAGTCAAAAAATAGTGTTAATTGCTGAGGTAGATAAGTGACTTATCTACATAAGTTGATTTATACAGTTGTATAATTATTGTTGTATTATTGTTTATTTAATATTCAGCTATCCCTTACTTATGCCTGGCAGTTTATATCACGGTATTTTATTTAAATTAAATTTAACGGTATAAGCATTTTATGAAAAAATGTGTTCGCTTCTGAAATTAGTAAATTAGTAGATTTTTGTAACATTACGCTATTGTTTCTTTGCCTAGAGATATTCCGCTTTTACCTTATAACAGTAATGAGATTACTTATCCGCTCAGTGAAAAATCTAAAAATCTTTATGAAACCAGTGAATGGGGAAATATTTTTCGATCTAGGAAAAACTGTTATTGAAAAGCTCGCAATTTACGTTAGCAAAGAGGAACTTCAAAGACTAAAAGTTAAAGAAAATGAACTAGTATAATAAAAAACTGTGGTCGACTCAGCATTTTCCGTATCTCGTAGCTCACATTTAGAACGTGAAGTGGCTTGCAATATGAATGATGAGTTTACCAGAAACGCAAAAATTCCTTTAGTCGAATTTTAAATTGACCATGAATAAACGCACAAAACGGATTTTTAAATCAGTAAAAGAAAGCATTTTAAATAAAATTCCGTGTATGCCTTATACAATATAAAAATAGCACAACCAAATAAAAGCAACTCTCTAAGAAATTAAGAAAAAACAGTTTACCAAATAAATATTAATATTAAGAGATATAAATAAAGAATGGCAATATCTTATCTGCCAATTATTTAAAATATTTAATGACTTTATGCCACTAGCATAAAATAGTAAAGGTGTAGCGAGTTATGGTGTGGGCTGCAGTGGCAAAATTCGAAAAAGTGGATACAACTTGACGGATACTTTTGTGCCGTGTTGTAAAGTTCCAATATAATTATGGAAAATATGTAACACCGACAAATAGTCCAATTATTAAAGGTAAAATACAACGTAACTGTAAAATTTTCTGAGCCTGCATTGATTTGCACTAAAATTTGGCTATAACTTCTACTTAATCTCAATTTCAAAGTTGACTCTGTGCCGTAGGGTGATTTCACCCTGAAGGATGCCACCCCTTCTCAAAAGAATTTTTTTTTTTATTAAAAATAACACCGAGAATGAATATCCCCGTTTTCTGCTAGCGTAACCGTATGGTCACACTAAATGGTCAGTCTTAAATAATTAATATTTAACACATACAGCTAATATGCAACTAGTAATACAACCACGCAGACTAAAGACATCTATTTAACGAATGACATACTCGTTAAAAAAAATAGGAATCTAGAGGACTATGTTATATAACGACAAAGGTATAGAAAATGATGGAACAACGATGTTAATTTGTCCTCCAGATGTTCATGAGGATATGGACGAAGATTCCAGCGACAAAGACGGTGGTGGTTTAGTTGACAATTTGTTTCATAGGCAATTATTAGCGTTAGTTGAAATTATAATAAATCGTCACGAAAACATGGAAAGAGGAGAGGAAACCTCTATGAATGAATGAATGAATGAATGAATGAATGAATGAATGAATGAACGAATGAATGAATGAATGAATGAATGAAATAAAGACAAAAAAACCTGATGAAGATGGGAGTTAAATTAATAAAGGAAAAAATAATAAAAGGTAGAATTTCTAAAAAAACTGAGATCAAGCAATGTATACAGTGAAATTTAAAACATAATAAAAATAGCATATTTAATAACGGAGAGATATTTAAAGTTTGTTTTTCTTCGTTGAACGTCAAAATTGAAAGTTTAAATGGGAAATATAAAGAAAATAATGCATTTCGTGGATAAGTTATACAACCTTTTTTTGCAGTGCCTGAAAAAATTTTTCAGACACTACAACAACACGTTATTTTTTCAATGTATAAATGTCTATAGCACCTGTACTAAGGGACAAAAATAATGTTGGATTCCTCACCCGCATTAAAAATTACCCCTTTACAAGTCATTTAATGTATACTCTAGAACAGAGTTTCTCAACTTATTACCATTTGCGACCCAATTTTCCATAATTATTTTCACCGTGCACCCTCTCGTACAATAACAATATATGTATGCAATAATTATGTACCTTGAGTATTTTAACTCTAAACTTACAGTAAAACCTTGATTACCAAATTACCGAGAATAAGTAAATTTATTGAAATGTGGCAATACCGATCCGGAACCGATATCTCTCTTCGCGAGAAGTAGGGATGGTTGGAACAGGGGTTTTTCAACAACTGTTACAACCTGTTTCAGTTCCAAAAATTATCTGTTTCAAAAAAACTGCTTCAGTTCCAAACTGTTCCAACACTAACACTGACACTGTTACGTACGGGTTGCTTCAGTACCGGTTCGGTTTGTTCCAGAAAGTTTGTTGCGTTAACAATAGACCATTGTATTTGTGGTTGTATGTTTTGAAAGTTTTAAGTCTTGTCGCGAGTCGCAGAAGAATTAAATTTTAGATAGTTTTATTGCCGGTTTAATACCTACGTGCTATTTTTCTTTTAAGTAAAATATTCTTTTATGATGAGTTCGAATTCTTTATTAAAAATGGAAAGTGTATTAAGACACAATAAAAGTAGGCCAGTTTGGAACTTTGTTACCATAGTTGACAACACGATTGCGAAGTGTAATCTGTGTCAGTTACAAATCACAAGTTACAAGTCGTATAAATCATCAATAACAAACTTAAAAAAACATATTGAAAGAAAGCATCCAACTGTGAACATTCCACAAAAATCTGTTATGTGTGTAAGTAGTGACATTGGAAATATAGAAAACGTTGTGGACAGCGCCAGGGTTGTCATCACTACCACTACTAGCTGCAATTCACAGCAGTGAAGTATACACTGGTCTCCTGGTCTGTTGTGTGATGAAAACTGTTATATTGGAACAGGAAAACTTATTGATCAATATCTGTTCCAACCTGTTCCATATAAAAACCTGTTTCGAAAAGCACAGATCCTGTTCCAAAGTGGCATCTCTAGCGAGAAGTTCCGAGTTCTTTCGAACATTTTCTACCATCTGCATCGCTTCAGTTCTAAACAGGTATGATACTCTTAAGTGCGAAATTGGAACCAGTTCGCGTATGACGTTGCAATGAGAGTGATTTTAAATATTCCCCTTAAGAACATAGGCGCTCTGAACATAATTAAATTTTAATTGGCAATAAAAAGTCATTTTACAGATTAATAGAGTCTCTGTTGAACTATTTCGGATTTATTGAAATATAGGTGTTTTATTATTTTGATTAAAAAATTAATAAACAATTCAGTAAACAAACACAAATGTGTAAAACAAATTTGTGAATTTTATTTAAAACTTTTTTTTGTATTCTTTGATTTTTCATCGTAGGAAGGTAACCTTCGTAAATTTTACGAGCTCCTTTTTATTGGATTGTCTTGTTTGGCACCAGTCTCAAGGAGGGGATCGAGCTCTCATCTAGTTGCAAGTGGACAAATAAAACACAAGGTTTTAAGTTACTTTTTTGTTTAATTTTCTCTTATTTCTTATATCTTCTTTAAGTGTTAGGTTTTATTTCTTAAATCTAAAATATATTCGAGATCGAAAGAGATTGTGTAATTATCTGTTCCAGAATCCTCTTCGACTCTTTTGGAAAGCCTTTTCTGCCTTCTAAGTTGATTTATGAATAAACTTTTAAATTGTGGCAGATGGAGAAAAGGAACAGCATCAGTTTATGTCTTTTTTTTATTCATATTGCAGCAGTTTAAGCTACAAATCAATTCTTTCAAAGTCTTCTGGCTTAAAAGTGTTTGGAACAAATTCTTGAGGTTTTAGTATTTAATTTGTCTTCACGGCAACAAACAATTACCCACAGTTTTTCCACTACCAAGTCCTTGAGAAAAGCATGAAACCTACCAGATTTATCAATATCTCTTGGCTGATTATCACTCAAACAACCAGCTACAGCACAACGCATTTTATGTTCAGCTTATAAATTATTCCTAGCGAAAGTCCCTAAAAGATAGAGGAGGGATATGGGTATATTTGAGTATTAAGTACTGACTTAATAATAATTAAACATCTCTCTTTCTCTCTCTCTCTCCCTCCAATGGCGCTACAGCCAAATCGAGCCCTGTCCTCCTCCAAACTATGCCTCCAACCTTACCGGTCACGGGCTGATCTCCAGATTCTCACGTCCAGCAAAATTTGCGCGTCCGCGGACACTTCATCCTCCCACCTTTTCCGTGGCCTTTCTTTTGATCTTGAGCCTTGCATTTTACTATTTAGCTCTCTTTTTGGCAATCTTCCGGTCTCCATTCTCACTACATGACCAGCTTATCAAAGTCTCTGGAAGTTTAACGAATTCTGAGATCGGTGCTTCTTTGAACAGTTTGTAGAGTTCATGGTTATATCTGGATCTCCATACTCCGTTTTCGTTAATAGGTCCATATATCTTCCTTAGGACTTTTCGTTGGATGACTTGCAGCTTTCGTTTTGTGTCTTCTGTCATCACCCATATCTCGCATCCCTAACATACTATTGGTCTGATAATAGTCTTTTAGTTCCTGATTTTTGATCTCCAGTGTGTGTTTTTGGGACAGAATACATGGGCGAGTGAAAAGTAAGCTTTGTTTCCCTTTAATCTTATTAATTAAACATATCTTATACTTACATAACTTATTAAACACCAAAATATTGTTTATATAAAGTAGGTATACCTACAAAGCCACTATCACTTATAAAATTGCATAGCGTTCAAAATATTCCTAATAATAATGTTTTTTTTTCACACGAAAAAGCCTACAAATCAACTTAAATCTCACAAAACACCATAAAATCTACAAGCTGACCAAAGAAGCCAAAAGCTAAATAAATTATAAAACATCCCCTTATAAACAGATTTATTACAATCACGGCCACTCTCATTGTGTAGGGGATCTGCTGACAGTGGCCTGTGCAATATCATATCTGTTATTCCTTGTATGGAAGTCTTGGTCGAGTCAGTCCTGTACCTGTTAAATTTATTGTGAATATGTAAGTTATAGCTTGCGTATTAATTGCAGTTTACGGTAAATATACCAGGCAGTAAATATAAATTTTTACAAAATCATGGATAAATTTTTAACTGGGCGTAATCAAGCATTCGATATCCCCCTAAAGAAATGTTACCTAATGTTACCCCTAACGAAATAAACCTTCGTTCACGTATTTCTAACCAGCGTATGTGCATCTATATTTCTTTTGTATCCGTAGTAGATAATATTCTTCCAAGTTATCTGACTATTTCTGTTAAAAATCAAATAATATCGATTTGCAGACTTACTACATTTGCAAAGAGGCTACTACTATCTAACGTGTGTCCTTCTATCCCAAATTCACGCATAGAGCACTTGAGAATGAACTTGCTTTGTAAGTTGTAATCGTGAACTTGTAGTTCATCGGAAGACGAATATGCTCACATCTTTAGTTTTCAACGCTCTCAATGTAATATCAGATAAACTTTGAGTTACATACTTCAATTGTAATCTCATATAAAAAAACAAATTATAGGATCTTTATTACTTCATACAAACTTGAATGCTTTTCATGTAAACACTCTGGACACACTGCAGACTCCTGTCGTAATCGTCAAAAAATGTCTAGCAATTTTTCTCCAATGGACCTGGAAACAAAACATTCAGGAACTTAAAGAAGTTTACCTAAAAAGGTTAAATATAATTAAACCACTCTCACCTTATCATTGGGACGCGGAAGAAACTACAGTACTGAAAGTTTACAGATCACTAATCTGTTCCAAACTCGACTATGGATGTTTCATCTATATATCTGCAACTAAATCAAATAAATCTTAAATTCATTAAATATGGTACACAACACGGCTATCCTCCTATACATTGGAGCATTCCCTTTTAGTCCGGCAGAACGTTTCTACTGTGAAGCTAATAAACCTCCTCTATGATTTATGCGAGAAAATCTTCTTCTCTTCTATGCTACTGAAATTTCTGCTAATCCCTATAATACAGTATATCCTTTAATTATTTTATCAAACCAACTACATAACAACCCTCCATGTAACTTAATTATGTATTATTTTCTTAGTCTTCTAGCGTCGTTATTAAAAGATATAAATTTGTCTAAAACCAGAACTTAGCCATTCTCCAACAATCCCTACTAGACCAACATACCCCCATATCATGATACTTCCCACACCAAATTTAACAAGGACGATACCAGTGTTAATACATTATTAGAGATTATCTTTCTAGAACTTATAAATATAACAAAGTTCTTTACAATGACGCGTCAAAGGCTAAAAGTGGTATTGGATATTCTATAACCACTGTACAACAACCTATCGAACTCCTTGGTATAGTATCTACACTGGTGAACTACTAGCTATCTCACGTGCTTTTAAATATGTCCAACAATATTCAAATATACACATTAGTCATATGCACTGTCTCATTTTCCTCTATACACTTCATTAATGCTATATCCACCAACCATCCTCTCGTCCAAGATATTTATGACATATTAGCTTTTTATAAACCAAAATACAAGACCGAGAGGAGTGTGCCAGAATTGTCGCCAACATCCACTAATTGGATAGGGCACCATAAGAAGAAGAAGATAAACCAAAATACAAGTCACTCTGATATGGATACCATCATATGTTGGAATTAGTGGTAAAGCTGATTGCCTTGCCAAAAAAGCCGCATCATTCATGGACACCATTATCTATATATAAATCTGCAACGATCTAAAAGCTAGACCGAAGAAGCTTAATCTCTTCACCTAGTAGATTCACTGGAAATAATTTACTTTACCGCTGCAAGAAATTAAACCCTCTGTGAACCTATTTACCTATCCCAGTTTATCTCGGAAAAATATGGCAATAATACTGAGATTTCGTATAGGACATACCCGTCTCACATGGCTATCTAATGACATAATCTTCACAACGAAAATGTCAGTACTGTAATAAGATACTCCGAACCAGACATTATTATACTTATGGAATATCTAGTTTATGCCAAAATATGCCAACAGCTCGGTATGAGTACTATATTCAAAGAGGTCCTAAACAGCACAGACCAAGTCAACAAGGCGATCAAATTCCTCGAAAAAATTTAACTGCTATACAGCTATTCAACAAAATATAAATGTTATGTTACATGTTTTATTTATGTTAAATGTTAACTATATTATTTTGTAATTTATATCAAAGTACCATGTAAACCGTAAATTGTAACTTGTGCTAATGACCATAGATGTCACATGCACGTTATTTAGGTGAAAAAATTGTGGTTTAAATCTCATATAAAAAATCTTAATTTAATTTAGTTTTTACTACATTTAATAATATTAAAGAATTTTAAAAATAGTTTTATAGAGATATTTTATATTTTTAATATAGATGTATGTATATAGAATAGATATATGCCAATAAACACTGTAAATCCGACAATAACTTGCTTTCTTTAAATTTTATTTGCATTTTTCAGAGCAATTTTTGTACGTTGTTTAAAATTAGCTTTTACTATTTATAAACCTTTTAAGTTACTTTAGCACAATAATTGTGCTCAAAAGTTGCAGCTGTTTACAGTTAACAAAAGAAAATCGATTTTTTGCAATATCTAGTGAACCGTTTGACATTGTGTAATGAAAATAGACACGTAAAAAAGTCTTTTAGTAAAAGCATTTTTAAAAATACCGAAATCTGTGCAGCTCGCAAAATTTTTATAGGAGATGACATTTCCTTAACTCTCTAAGTTTTTGTGTATACTACAATTAAATTATTTTTGTGGGACCATTAGTGTATATTTAACATGGTGATTTCGAAACTTTTTTTGTTTCTTAGTATTTTTGTAGAAAAACCTATTTTTTGTGGAAATAAAGTAAACTGAACACATATAACAACTGAACAAACATTAATCTTAAAAAAAATTATAGTTGGCCATTAAAGACTTATACTATAGAATAGTGTCATCAACAAACTTGTAAATAAGCTATATTAAAGATTACATTATGACGTACATTTTTTTAGGATTGAAAAATATGCATTTAATTTTGGATGTGATTAGTCAGGTTTGACATTTCATATATTCATTGGTGATTTTGGTAATCTTAGCTGAATTCCAATAGTAATATACCAGATAGATGACTATTTCTTTTTATTTATTTTCTTTCACGGGAGATAGGTACTGTGCGAGCATGCATTGCTGATAATAGTGGTAATTCCAAAGGGAATACAAACAATGAGAAAATTTCAGATATACCTTAAGAAATCGATGAAAGCATTGGTAACTGCTTAGATGATACATGATAACTTACATGATAACTTAATCTTACATGATAACTTGGTTTTATAATATTTATTATTATTAATATTTATACTATCTACTTGATCTGTTGTTGAATGTTTATTACGAATCCAAACTAATAAAGTAAAATTATTTCTTTTTGGTTAAGTATAGATTGTATTATTATTTGCAGCATCTTCTCAAACAGTTTAAAGATAATTGGTAGCACTGATATTGGTGTGAATCATTCTGCTTTAGATTTTTCTGGTGTGCTGATTAGCTGTTTTTCACGTTAGTGGAACGTATTATAACTTGAATGCTGCATGTATAATGTTTGCATGTTTTACAATTTTCAATTTATTTTTTTCTGATAGTATAATGTCAATGATTCTTGAGTATACCAACAAGAGAGTTATTGATTTCATAACTCCGTATAACAGTAAGAACGAGAAAAAAAATGAAGGATTGGATTGAAGTTTATCTAGTCAAAATACGTGCTTTCTTTGGTATACTTATATTATATGGAATCGTATGAAAAATAATGCTTTTGGTACTATCGACGGGCAACTTATAGATTTTAGAGGACG
Source organism: Diabrotica undecimpunctata (assembly GCF_040954645.1). Taxonomy (NCBI): domain Eukaryota; kingdom Metazoa; phylum Arthropoda; class Insecta; order Coleoptera; family Chrysomelidae; genus Diabrotica; species Diabrotica undecimpunctata. Next base: position 46,796,789 of record NC_092803.1, on the reverse strand, counting down.
CTGTCAATTTCTGATTTATATACCTGGTAAACCGAAGAAATACGGTGTAAAGGCTTGGACCTTATGTGACGCTCAAATTTTTTATTGCTGCAACTTTGAGATATATACTGTAAAGATTGGTGATCAATCTGAACGTAACCAAGGCTCAAGAGTTGTCAAAATACTTGCAGAATATTGGTATAGGTCTGGTCAAAATATTATAACCGACAATTTTTTTACTGACATTTCTTTATCTAGAACTCTTATCCAAAAATTTGACTCTTTAGAGTAGTATTAGAAAAAATAGAATGGATTTGCCCAAATCGTTGCTTGAAATGACACATCATTTACTGTATTTTTTAAAATTTTTGTTCACTACAAACATTACGTTAGTTTCATATGTAACCAATCCTAACAAATTACGTTAAGGTCATGGTTACAGAATCAGGAACAAAGAAATCCAAATATTATGTGATGCAGACGACGTCGCATTAATCGGCGAGACAGAAGACGAACTCCAAAGATTAACACACATCTTGAATACAACAGTTAAGAAATACAATATGATAATATCAGCAGAAAAAACCAAATGTATAACATCTGAATACCCACTACAATGTAAAATTAAAACTGATGGGAAAATAATAAAGCAGGAAGCAAGGTTTAGATATATCGGAATAGATATAACTAGTTACGGAGATGTTGAAGAAGAAGTACGACAACAAAGCTTAAACGCAAGTAAATCGGCGGGATCTCTTAATGACACAATCTGAAAGAACAAGCACCCAAGATAAGACATAAAAACAAGAATCTATAAAGAAGCAATTAGACCTATATTAACATACACGGCGGAGACATCTGAAACGAGACGACTACTAGAAACAACAGAGATGAAAATACTTCAACGAGTATCAGGGAAAAGTCTGTTGGATAGGGAGAGAAGCGAAAACATAAGAAGAGCATGCAATATAGAAGACATAAATGGATGGGTGACTAAACGGAAACAGGAGTGGAACAAACACATTAGTAGAATGGAAGAGAATAGGATAGTACGAATAGCACGAGATAAGTCACCAAATGGACAAAAAAAGATTGGCAGACCAAGAAAAAGATGATGCGATAATTTAAACAATTTAGGAGGCTAATATTGAAGAAGAAACAGGCTTTAAAGCCTACATACAAGAAGAACAAAGAAGAAGAAGAGGAAGTCAACAAGAAGATGGCCCCCACGTATTTTTTTACCTTTTTGGATATTGCATGATACAATGCTTTCGTTTTTATGAAATATGAAAAATCCTGCATGGAACACCCAAATAAACTTAAAACATTGCAGAAAACTATTTTTGGAGGAGCTTGGAAAAAAATTAACCTCACCCAATATAAAACGAAGAGTTGAATCAACAGCAGAAGAACCCACAGGGTACCGTAAATCAGTAATTATTGCAATAGACACCACCGGTATTAGTGTAAAGAAGCAAACAGAAGTGACGGAATTTGTAACAAAAGGAGGTCGTTGTTGTTTTTATATGGTATTGACAATAAATATTCCAAGAGGTGGGACTTTTGTAAATGATTAGTTGGTGGTAATGAGTATATATGGTGATACTCATTCAAAACGTGAAGAAGTCCATATTGCCAAAATTAAATGCAATTGCTGAAAAAAAGACGAGGATGGGGAACCATCTTAAAAAATTTAACCAAATAAAATAATTAAGGATTAAACTTTTTATGTTTTTTTGTTTTTTGGTAAATTAAAGATACTCTTTGATAATACTGAACATTTAACACAACCTTATAAATAAAATGAGAATGGGTCTCGCTTGACCAATCATTGTAATCTAAGTAAGTAAAACAATCAGCTCCCTTTTTGTTATGCCCTTGTACAATATTTCCCCTATAGTTCTTTAATTTCCACTAGAAATACACCTCCTTTTAAATAATCATTATTACGTTTACAATATAGTTAATTACCTTAGACACGTTGATGTACTGTTCCAACTTTAGATCTATCAGAATCTAATAACAATTATTCATCGATTTATTGTACTTCTGCTATTTTAAAAAATATTTATTTTGTACTCTATAACCTTAAAAGCATTTACATTTTTCAATAAAATAATACTAATAATTTTCAGACATTTGGAACATACAAATCCTGTAATAAGTGTAAGCTGTAAAGTCTACCGCTATCTATCAAAGCTGCAGTTAGGAAAGGTGAAGGTTTCACTGCAAATTTTGAATGCTGGGAACGTTTGTTTCAAAAGACCGAGTTTCATATAAACAAGGAGGTTATCATCTCCGTGTTACATAACAGGCAAAAATACGGCATATACCTGCAGAGACCACGCTTTGTGGAGGTCGTAAGATATCACTAAAGAATGGCTATAAGATCTATATTTTTATTAAAAAAAGTCTTCCCGTCCAAAAATATGTTACATATGTTTACAAATTTAGTTATTTTAAGTATAAAATATTTACAAGTTGTGTGGAAATGCAAAGTTATATAAAAAATAATATTCTGCCTCGACAGAGGCAGAAAAAGTTCTATTAAAAAGAAAAACAATTTTTTTCTTTTCCGTCATTATCGTCTCAATATCTTTACAACGAAAATGTCAGCATTATAATACGACTCTTGGAATTAGACATATACATATAGAATATCTGTCTTTTTATACTAAAATACGCCAAGAACTTGATATCAGTACTGTCTTCGATGAGGTCCTAAACAGCACAGACCAAATCAACAAGGTGATCAAATTCCTGGAAAAAAATCAACTACTAAACCAATTATAAATAAGTAATCTTAAATGTTTTTATCTTTATGTTAAGTGTTGACCATATCGCTGTATCAGTGCTTTACTGTAATATCTCAAAATTTGTATGAAAGAATGATGGTTCTTTACAGACCAACACTGTACTATCTTTTTCAATTAATAATAAACTGCCTGAGCCATGACATAGAAGCATTTATTTTTATTGACATCTGTCAGTATCACTTTCCAAACAAACCTTGTTTGGATATTTGTTTTTACAAAATCTTTCCGCTTTTTGCAATATATAAGTATTCTAATAGTTGCTACAACAATTTTACAAGGTTGTGTAAATAATAAAGCTTCTCTTCTTCTTTTTAGCCTTCTGTCGTCCATATTTGGACATAGGCCTCTCCCAACTCCTTCCATCGGTCTCTATCCTGAGCAACATATTTCCAATTTGTTTCGGCTATTCTTTTAATATCTTCAACACATGTCATTTGTGGTCTTCCTCTTGGTCGTTTACTTTCGTAAGGTCTCCAATGTTATATTGTAGTATTCCAACGTTGGTCTTTTTGTCTAGCAGTGTGGCCCGCGAAGCTCCATTTAAGTTTGGCAATTTTTGTTGCTAAGTCCTCTACTTTTGTTTTCGATCTTACTCAGTCGTTCCTCTTTTTATCTGACAGTCGTATACCTAACATTGCTCTTCCCATTGTTCTTTCTGTTGTGGCTAGTTTATTCATGTTTGCCTTGGTTAGGGTCCAGGTTTGACATCCATATGTCATGATAGGAAGGATGCATTGGTTGAACACTTTGTTCCTTAAGTATTGGGGTATTTTGCGGTTTTTAAGTATTCGACAAAGTTTTCCAAATCCTGCTTATGTTAGTCTTGCTCTTCTAGTAATGTCTGCACTTTGGTTCTCTTTGTCAAGTCTCAGGATTTGGCATAGGTAGATATATTCCTGGATTTGTTCTATCTCACTGCCATTTATAGTTATACGTCTGGGGTCATCTGTGTTTGTCATTATTTTTGTTTTTTTTTTATATTCATTTTTAGGCCGACGTATTGGGAGGTGGCTGCTAGTTCCCCCATCATAATTTGCAGTTCCTCGAATGTGCTCTCCATAATCACTATGTCGTCAGCGAATCTGAGGTGGTTTAACTTGTTGCCATTAACGTTAATGCCATAGGTTGACCAATTTGTAGTTTTGAAGACGCCTTCTAGGGCTAGGTTGAAAAGCTTTGGCGATATTACGTCTCCTTGTCTCACTCCTCTCTTAATGGGGATGGGATTTGTATTTTCGTCTAGTTGTACTATCATAGTTGCACTTTCATATATATTATGTATTAGTTTCCTATATCTCGAATATATTCTAGAATTATTAATAGCTTGTTCTATGGCCCATATCTCGATACTATCAAACGCCTTTTCATAGTCGACGAAGGCAAGAAATACGGGTAGTTGGTATTCATTTGCCTTCTGTATCAATGTTCTTATTGTCAGCAGATGGTCTGATGTACTATATCCTTTGCGGAAGCCAGCCTGTTCAACCGGTTGGTAATTATCCATTTTGTAGGTTAAACGATTGTTAATAATTCTCATAAATAGTTTGTATACTTGACTGAGCAACGATATAGGTCTATAATTCTGTAGATCACATTTGTCCCCTTTTTGTGTAAGAGTATTACTAGATTCTCGTTCTAGTCTTTAGGGATCTTACTATTATAGAGACATCTATTAAATGTCTCTGTTAGTACAGGGGTTGTTAATGTCTTGCTTGTTTTCAAGAGCTCGGCAATTATACCGTCGTGTCCTGGAGCTTTATTATTTTTTAGCTCTTTTAAAGCTCTTTCTATTTCGAATCCCTTTATATTAATTTGGTAGTACTTCTGATCCTACGTTTTTTTTTTCTTTTGACGTTCTCCTTTGTTGTTTCATTAGGCTGGCCTTGCGAGTTGTACAAGGATGTGTAGAGGTCTTCGACAATATTTGTTATTTTATATTTGTCCTTCTCTTCTTTATTGTTGGCGTCTTTAATTTTGATGATATTTTGAACTCCCAGTGTGGTTCTTGGACATTTTAAGCCCCTGTTGTTTTCAATGACTCGCTCTATTAATTCTCGTTCCATTTTTGTATATCGCGTTTTAGTTATTTTCTAATTGTTTTATTAAGTTCTCTGTATTCTTGAGTATAGCGTTTGTTTTGCGCTAGTAGTCGCCTATTTTCCTTATCTAAATAAACTACTGTTTATTATTTTAGTTGAATCAATAAGCCTCGTTTATAAGAAAATATAATACTTTCATCAAAAAGTGGTGCAACTCTCCCAAACTTCCCCTACTTTTGGAGTCCTTTTAATAATTAAATATTCCCTATGGTGTTGATAACTTTTCTTAACTTAGCCATTAGACATGTAGCTTCTCCCATGATTATAGGTGATTATCACAGAGACGTCGAAACGCGTCCTTTGTGTTAGAAAATAAGTATTGTTTTTACAATTGATGCTTATTAAGAGAGTATTAATTATATTATAAACTTTAATATATTTTTAACATGTTATTTGTAATTTGTAGTATATACCGTGTAAACTGTAAAACTTTGAGGTCAGTTCTTAGAAAATTTTCAATGCCAATTCATTAGTACTTCTGGTTTGTGGTATGTTTGTATCTAGTTTCAATCCCGGTGCTACTATTGTGTTTAGTCTATTTTACCAAAAAAGATCTACTCTTTCTTCCACTTTAATTATATATATATATATATATATATATATATATATATATATATATATATTGTTATGATTGTTTATTTTGACTTTGATCTTAGTTTATTGAGCCAATAAAAAAATTTGTTATCAAAAGTACAATAAACTCCTTATATTACCTGTGTTCGATGGATTCAAAGATTTTCTAGTTGTCTTTTATCGGGATAGAGAAGAAGGATAAGAATAAAAAAATTATTATATTACAAAAATTTACGTTTCTTTATTTTTGTATGAACGAATAAAACAATTATTAAATTCTGTCGTTATCTTATCAATCAGCATACAAGAAAATAAATCAACTTTTTATAATAATAAGATTATAAAGCTACATACATTTATATTACGTGAAAACCAATTTTACTTAAAATTTTCTTTACTTGAAACAAGAAACAACAAAACTTTAAACTTTTGATTAGCCTAACAAAACCTCAGTTCTTAAATTTGAATGCTAATGACCATAATGTCAAACCGATCCTTCACAGATATAAAATTCAATTGTACAAACACTTACAGCTTATTTTCTTCTTGAGTTGTATGTTGGAACATACCCAGAAAAGTCCAGTCTCCTCAACGATGTGATCTCTCCTCTTTGGCACCTCGGCTCCTTCTTAACGTCTCTGCAAACCTCCTGCAGACTACACAAAAAACACCTGATTCACTTCTCCAAACTCAGCTACTTATTTATGACTCCAGGACCCACGGACAAATGATCACGGTAGATACAAGGACCTCTTTTAATCTACTTGTTATCTCCTTCTGCAAACTATTCACTTCTTTTCGTTACGCCGGTATCCAAACTCACGAACCACACCCTATCTTGAGACAAACGACTGTTTCCTTTCGATGACCGAAATATCACTAACTCCTCCGGTCTCCTGATCGGCTCACAAATTCCCATTTTAAAAACGACCGTCCAATCAAAAGCTCAAATTGTGTTTACCATGATTTTGGAAAAGCCTAATTTCAGTTTCAGAGAAAAACTAAATAGCTTACTTTAAAATTGGTTTTGTCAATACACAATTTATACATATTTCAAAAGATTAGAATATGGTCATTTAATACTCGACTATACAAACAATGAAAAGATTAACTAAGGCAGGTAAAATGTCTTCTAATTCTAAACAAAGGTTTTTTTGATAATTTTGTTTGAAACGGAAAAAGGTCGTTTGCCAAACAAATTTCTATTCTTATCTACACTAAATCTTATCTTAAATTACTATATACATTTTTGTTTATAATGATATCTGAAAATTTTATTCCGATGGATATTTTTATTTATTTTTCTTTGGTTGGGAAAGAAAAAGTATGACAATATATATATATATATATATATATATATATATATATATATATATATATATATATATATATTTATTTATATAAAGTAGTTAGGTATTATTGACTGACACGTTATGTAAAATAAAGTTTTATATTGAGGTTGCAGTCATTAATAGGGCAGGAAAGTAAAACTCTTTGTTCTTTAATCAAGCTTTCGCAAAATTTATTTGCTTCTTATTTATTTCAACAGAAAGCAAACAAAATAGTTACCGAATTGAAAAATAAAAAAATGATCACTAAAGAAGAAGCCTCAACTCTCACTATATATAACTCTGTCACACCACGCTTTTATGCACAACCAAAAGTACATAAACCTAACTTAACAATGAGACCAATTGTATGTTCAATTAATTCACCAAACAGTAAATTAGCAAAATTTTTGAATGATATTCTTACAAGGTCATATAACTTAGATAATAGTTTCTCTATACAAGATTCCTTTGGACTAAGTAATTTTATCAATAACTATCAACTACCAAATAATTATATAATAGTAAGCTTTGACGTTATATTTTTATTTACTAATTTACCACTACAGTTTATTAATGATAGTATAAACAGACATTGGGATAAAATCAAAATAAATTGCAAAATTAACAAAAAAACGTTCTTAAGCACTTTAGAATTCATTTTTGATTCTAATGTATTGATTTTTGATAATGCATTCTATAAACAAATTTTTGGCACACCTATGGGCTCAAGTATATCGTGTATATTATGTAATTATGTACTAGACGATTTAATAAGAGATTCTTTAAAAAAGTTGCCTTTTAATATCCCATTTATCAAACGATTTGTAGATGACTTAATACTTGCTTTACCTGCAGACAAAATAAATGAAACTTTACAAACTTTTAATAATTATAGTGAACATTTACAATTTACATGTGAAAAAGAGATAGAAAATAGCATCCCATATCTTGACATAAAAATCAAACGTAATGCACAAAATGTATTAAGCACTGAATGGTACAGAAAACCTATATTTAGTAACAGATTTATTAATTATCATTCACAACATCTACCTCATATGAAAATAAATTTGATATTGGCTTTAAAAAACAGAATAGTCAAATTATCACACATCAATAACATCAACAAAGGGTTATTAGAACTTAAAGACATTTTATTAGAGAATTCGTACCCAATTAAAATAATTAACAAATTTTTATTTAATAATCCTAATAATAGAATGATTGGCATGAATCAAACAAGAGAACCAAATCAACAAATCGTGCAATCTCAATTTACTTTCACATCACTACCTTACATACCAACATTAACACCCAAACTAACTAAAGTCTTTGCTAACTATTCTGATATTAAAATTGCAACTAAAAATGTTAAAACATTAGCATCATTGTATACAAAAACTAAATCACCTATTAGCATTATGGAAAGCTCAAATGTAGTTTATATAATACCATGCGAAAATTGTGACAAGTCATACATCGGACACACATCTAGAAATCTAATAGGCAGACTAACATCACATAAAAGTGACCTTAGAAATAATAAAAATACGTGTGCATTAATAGATCATGCAATTAATAAAAATCATTCATTTAATTTCAATGAAACTAATATATTAAGACGCGAAAACCAATTAAATAAAAGAGAATTCTTAGAAATGGTATGCATAAATAAATATCAATGCGTTAATAAAAAAACTTATATTGATAAACTAAGCAATATCTATAATTACATTCTGTTTTACGAAAATTAATACTATAATTTTCCAATATTAGATTTTCTGACTATAAATATTAGAATTTCAAAAAATTTAAATATTCATATTTGGCGCCACTTTGTACGTAACCATAATAACAATCAAGAGCTAGTTATCAACAACAAAAAATATAAACAGAAACGAGTGTCTTTCTGACATAAATTAATCAATGTCAAAATGAATTTTTACAAAATTAAATTAAATTGGAATATTGTACTTACATAACTGTATAATTTTTAAAATAAGTTAAGTTTTAATGTTTTGCAAATTTGAAAATTTAATGGATTAACCTCATGTTGTAAGTTTTTTTAATAGTTTTATACAATGCTATTTAGTTCTAATTTCGTTATATTTACTGATACCATATTTTAGCATATCCTGAAGAAGCAAATAAATTTTGCGAAAGCTTGATTAAAGAACAAAGAGTTTTACTTTCCTGCCCTATTAATGACTGCAACCTCAATATAAAACTTTATTTTATATTTATATATATATATTTTATTATTTTTAAGTTTTCATTGTTATATTAACAAATATTTATATTTGTATAACATATTTTACCTAATGTGTTTAGTAAAATGTTTTATCCGTTAATATATAAATAACTAAATAAATCTCTGTATGAATTCCAAGGTTTTATAAATTTCTTTACAATCTGCTTCTTGTTTATCTGTGTCTTTGTATAATTCAGTGAAACTTACTACAGATAATAATCTTATTGAAACTTCCAGTAGAATGACTAAAGAGGACTTGAATTTTGGGGAAGGTGTTAACTCCAGACAACCAGCAATAAATATTGTATCAGCATCTCAAAGAGTAGGATCGAGAAACTAAGCCTTAAATAAATTAAAGGTAATGGAGACTCTCACACCCTCATTTAAAATTAAATTTTATGTTCCAATATAACTGAGATATGTGGCCGGGAACGGCAAGAAATTTTCCGCGCTTTTCTTTTGTTTGAAAGCTTTATCTCCACTTTGTAACACGGGAAAACTCGCGACAGGATTTATACATAAAATATATACGTATTTCCTTCAGGTTTCCCCTTTCTATTATTCTCTGCTGAAATTTGGTTTATTAAAACAATATTTTAGGCGGCTGTTCTATAAATAAGAACTTACTGGACTTAACGATAAAAATGTAGCACTTACTGGGAATTTTCAAAGGTTTAACTTATATAAAAAGTTTAATATTAAAATTCGTAAATCATTTGAAATGTACTTGCTTTTGTTCTGTTTAAATTAGAAATCAAGAATCTTATTAATCAAATTGATTTTAAACATAAACCAAAGGAGTAAATCGCTAGGTTATGATTTTTCTAGAGACTAGTAAAATCAGACTACTTCTTCTTGTAGTGCCTAACCGTTCCGGATGTTGGCGACCATTATCGTAACCTGTATTTTGCAAACTGCTGCTCTAAAAGTATTTGTGGTTGTTGTGTTGAACTACGTACGTAAATTTTTCAGTCAGGAAATCCTTTGCCTTCCTGGACCTCATTTTGCTTCTAAAATCAAACACAAAAAAATTAAAAATTATAATAAAAAAAAGCCAAGTTTCAAGCCTGACAGTGTAGAGGTTAAGGAAATTACAAACAAAAATGATAAGTTAAAGAGATATCTTTGGAGAATATCAATCCGGAAGAAGAAATAATTGATGAAGAGTAATTGATGTTGGTATACAAATATTCCTTTGCTCAAAGTAAGCAGAGTTTTTAAATTAGCTCAGGAAAGTTTGTAAGGTTTTAACCACGTGGGTTACACCATTTTGAAATTAGGATCGTGAGAAGGTCAGCATTAGTTAAAGTATATCCTCTTGACCACCACAAAGACAATCATGGAGTTTCCTATCCTGGCTAGATCTTCACAGAGGTAGTTGTGAAATTGGTGATAGTCATCATCATCATCATATAACGGGGGTCCTACGGCGATTGCCGCTTCCCGCATTTCAGCCTCCATCTTTTCCTATCTCTCCAATCTCCCTCTTCTAAGCCTCTAGATTGCATTGTTTTTGTAATTTCTCTTCTCCAGGAATTTGGTGGTCTTCCCCTTTTCATTCTTTCTGGCGGAACATACATTAAGGCTTTCTTTGGCCACCGCTCCTTCTCCATTCTCATCACGTGACCATACCATTGTAATTGCCTTCCTTGTATTCTATCTGAAAGAGTATCTCTAATTCCTGTACGGTTTCTTATTTCCTCATTCCTGATTCTTTCCATTCTCGATACTCGACATGACCTTCTAAGATAATCCATTTCCACAACGTCTACTTTATCTCGTTCATTCTTTGTCATCGTCCAACATTCGGCACCATATGTGGTAATTGGTTCTACAATTGCTCTGTATACGCGAAGTTTGGTATGCATCTTTATTTTATTAGACCACAGTAATGAATTCAGTATTCGGATGCATTTTTTCCCTTGGGTTATTCGGTTTTGTACATCTATCTTAACTCTGCCATCTGCTGATATGATCAAGCCTCAGATCTGTGGTACTTCCTCCAATTTTTTTTTGTGATAGTAACTATGATATTTACTAAGAGAGCATATAAAAAGACGGCAAGATTGGTTCAATGAAGAATGTAGAAATGTTTTGACAAGAAGAAACAGGGCAAAACTACAAAGAGATAAAGAAAATGTCCGAAATAAATTCGATCGAAAACTGTGGCAAGAAGAAGGATAGTAAAAAGAATTTGCAGAACAAAGAAAAGAAAACAGCTAGAAAAGCAATTAAAAAACATAGAAGAAGCCTACATAAACAAAGAGGTAAAGAATTTCTACTAAGAAGTTAAAAAATCCAGAGAAACTACAAAGAATAATCCACAGTATTGCAGAAACTAAGAAGGCTTACTTCTAGGTGAAACGACAGAAAAGTAAAACAGATGGGGGGAATATTTCGAAGATTAATTTAATATAGACCAACAAGAGGAACTTGAGGGAAATGAGAATTGGCAAGAAGATGAAGAAGGGACGTGCGAGGAACCAACTGTGAATGAAGTCAAAGAAATAATAATAGACCTAAAAAATAACAAAAGTGCAGGAGAAAGTGGTATCCCAGCTGAGAGTTTTAAGGAGGGTGACGCAAGATTAAAGGAAAGGATATTTTACTTGACACTAATCATTTGGCAAAAGGAACAAATGCCGAAACAATGCCTCTTATTTGTCCTATCTATAAAAAAGGAGAAAAAACGGAGTGCGAAAACTATAGAGGTATAGCACTATTAGAAGTAGTCTATAAAACACGCAAAAATTATTAGGAAAAGATTAATAAAATATGATAACGATATGATAAGTGATTGGAGAATACCAGGGAGGTTTTCGATCACGAAGAACAACTACTGATCAAATAAGTATGTTAAAATTAATACAAAATAGTAGCTACGAACAAAACTTAGGATTACATATGCTATTTATCGATTTTAAACAAGCATATGACTCCCTAAATAAAATATTGCTATATGAGGTCATGAGCACATTAGAAATACCAGAATAGCTTGTAAGGCTAGTGAGAACGACGCTTAGGAACACGATAATAAGGTTTTCACGACAGTTCACCTAGTTTTAAAACAAGGGGATCCGCTATCAACGAATTTATTTAACCTAGTATTAGAACAAATCGTAAGAAGTTCATATATGCATAAGCACAAACAGCACTATTTTAAATAACAGGGAACAGTGCATAGCGTACGCGGATGATGTGGTGATACTAGCGAAAACAAAAAAACATTTAGAAAAAGTTTTCCAGAAATTTGAAGAAAAAGCGAAAAGATAAGGATTAATAGTAAACCAAGCAAAAACGCAATATATGGAAATGAGAAGAGACATAACAAATAATAACAAATATATCAAAATAAAAGGAGCGGAGACTGTCTATAGTTTTGAAAAAGTGAAAATTTTAAAATATTATATCTTAATATCAAGAAACTAAGGATCAGTACACGTTGTGTTGATATATTAGGTTTAAGATGTTAATATTATTATTCACAAGGAAACTAAATTCATGTAGTTGGCTGTATACTATGAATCACAAAAAAAATTATTTAAAGATTCCTTTATAAAAGGTATAATATTAAAAACCTTATCGGGCTACATCACAGAACATTTTCGGAATTAATATTCCATCATCAGTCCTATTTGAATGTACATGTTTGAAGTCAATAAATGTATGGGTAAAATTTTTTTAAATGTTGTTAAATTAACTTTGAGTTACATTTAAAGGGTTTTTATCCATATATTTAGTGGCTTCAAGGATGTACATCCAGGTAGCACTGATGATAGAATATTAATTGCGAAAACGTTTTGTAATGTAGCCCGATAGGGTTTTTATTATTATACCTTTTATAAAGGGAATTTAAATACATTTTTTGTTAATATTATTGTCATTATTTGTTGGAGCATTACCTCTGTGTACCGGTCAGTCTCGAGATACAAACATTCACAAACATGAACATACAAACACAAAAATAAATTAAATTAAATGAATCATCATTTGCATACTTAGTAATTTAAAAATTAAAAATACTAAAGTACTGTGGCTAAAAAGATCCTAATTACTCTGACTTTCTTCTTTTTTATGTCTGTTCCTTTCATGATTATTGATGTATCTTTTCATTGTACTCTGTGCTCGTTGCTCAAAGCATGTTTAAGTATCTGAGATTTTTCAAAGTATCTGTTCTTAATGTGTGTTTCTTTCTCGTTTATCCTGACCTTTAGTGGTCTTGGGGTTTTTCCCACGTAGAAATTGTTACATCTACAGGTATTTTATAGATGTAGTTCTTTTATCTTCCACATGTGTTGTTGGGTTTAGTTTTGGATAGGATAGATCTCAGTGTGTTGGTTTTTTGAATGGTGTGATGCTTTACTTGTTTCCTATCCTTTTCAATTTTTCTAATAAGCCGTTTACATATGGTATTGTTGTCATCATTGAGTCCCTTCTTGAAAGTGTTTCTGGATTGCTTGTAGTCTTCTTTTGCTTTCTATTTCCATTTTTGTGAAATTCTTTGTTTATAATTGACAACAGATAGTCAGTTTTAGTCAAAACCTTTGTTATCAGATTTTTTTCTTCCTGAATTGTATTTTAATTAGGTACCTCGGGCTCCATCACATAATGATTTACGTTGTGGTTGGAAAGGTAATTTAAATATCTCTTGGTGTGGGTTTGTTTTCTGCAGACTTTGGTAGCATATCTTCCTGAGACCTGATGTCCAATTAAATGGACATTTACGTATTATATATATTTTTGTCAAGAATTAATTTTACAGCTTCTATTCCCATGATCTATCGCAGTGTGCATACTAGCGACAACGGCGCGCCATATTGCAGAGAGTACATTTTACCTTAGTTAACCCTTCCATAGTCGCTAGGAATTTTTGAAAATTAGTAGTCGCGCGCGGTCGAAACGACCGTTTGGTCTTTTACTTCTTAGTTTGTGTTAATAAAAGTATTTGGAACCAGTTTAAGTAAAACACGATTTTATTAAGGTTTTATAAGTAGAGTAACATATTACAAAATAATATAAAAAGTAAACTAATGTTAAAAACACTGGACAGAACATTAAAAAAACTATTTTCTACTCCGATAAAAAAAAGGAAACTTTTAGTTAATCCGAATAAGTTCAGTTTGGCACTCTTCGCATACTGCACGTGTATGTTCTCTGCATAAAAACTTGGACCAACGCCTTGTTTTTCGCGAAACATCATAAGAGGAGCATAGCTGATCAACGACGTCAACCCTGCTTTTGTTTTATTATAAAACGTCAGAATTTCTGGTTTATAATGTTCAAATGTTTCTCTATCTATAGCGTCGTCATCATGTAGACTTGAAACAAGCAATACAACTTTCTTCTTTTTGAGGATATACGACACTAAGGTACATGTATCGCTTAAGGTGAACATACTTGATTTTAGAGGACGAGATCCTTGAAGTAATTCAGGGGGCAGTTCCCTTTTGTTCTTTCTAATGGTCCTCACAACAGTCAATCTAAATTCTTTTTTTAAAACATCTATTAGAGGAATGCTAATCAACCAATTATCTAGAGTAATGTTGCGCCCAGAATTCTTTATTGGCTCACACATTCTTTTTAGAACTTTTTTCGGGGAATTGTCTACAGTAAATGGGCCATCTGGTTGACGACCCACATAAACCTCCATATTTATGGTATAATACATTTCAGAATCACATAAACTAAAAATTTTGAGCCCATACTTTGAGGGTTTGCTTGGAATATATTGTATCCAAAAGCGATTCCCTAAAAATCCAGGAAGCATTTCATCGCATGTTAAATTTTGCAAAGAGTTATATCCCGATTTACACTTTTCTACGAATTTGTCAAAAAATACTCGGATGGCGGCCATCTTATCCAGTCTCCTACGTTCTTCACGATCGACCTTATCATCAAATCTAATGCATCTTAGAAGAAACCGAAATCGGGTTATGGACATAACTAGTCTAAATATTTCGATACCTTCGCCATTAGTTTGCCAGATATCTTCTGTATTCAGGTGATGGGCTTTATATGTCTCTGCCAAATATAAAAGGCCCATAAGATTGCGAATTTCAGATGGGTTTGTAAGCTTTGCATCCCTCTCCCTAGAGAAATTCCTATACTTTCAATGTATTTATAAGTGGATTCTACAATTATGTAAATCATGTCCTCATCAATAAAATAACTCCATATTTCATAAATGTCTTTCAACTTTTTCGTAAATCTATTAGGCCCAGGTGATTGTTTTACTAAATTAGGCTTGCTCATACGTACCCTTTTGTTTTTTCTTTGATGCTTTCTCCACACTGTACCATCTTTTCCCCTAAAAACACTTTCTTCTTGTACATTATTTAGTAAAACTTCTCCTATTTCCTCTAAATCCTGTTTTTGTTTGCTTTCCGAATCTTCCGACCTATCATCAATAACTTCCGGATTTACTTCATTCTCGTCATCGTTGTCGTCATATTCTATATCAAGCGGTTCTTCTTCCATGAGGGCTTGAAGTCTCTTTGTTCCTTCTCATAGTCCATTCTAAAAATAAAGCCAAACAAGTTATATATAAAAGTTTGCTGTAGCTTAAAATTTAAAAAAAATAATATTTGATTCTTAATAATAGAACAAAGAAAATTATGAAATATCGTAATAGTAATTTGCTGCAAAGTATTTTAAAATTTGATGACTAATTACATAGTAAAAGAAAGAGAGGTATATTCAAAAGGTTACTAAACAATAAGACAAAAATATAATAGTATATTATTAAAAAAAAACTAGCATTTATACATACCTTAAGGTGATAAGAAACACAATAAAACGATTAATAAAAACTTTTTAGCTGACTAGACGCGCGCGGAAATTCTGACCTTTGCGCTGTAACTCCTAATCAACAAATCTCCCGCTACTCTGATTTAGTACTGAGGCTCCTTGTATCGAATGATTAAGCTACTGAAGGCCGTAGTTGCCAAATGTAATTTTTTTCCGAAATATTAGCAATTTTTAATATGTGTGGTCTTTTTGACCATGTAGCGACTAGTTAAGGGTTAACATATTATTAATCGCAAGTGACAAACATGGCGGGCAGTTGTAGAAAAACAATTGATGGTAAGTAGCTAATTTTATAAGATTAATAACCTAAATGTTGAGTCTAATAACATATGATAATATAAATATATTTTTGTAATTTAGCTGTCTTAGCAAACCATTTTGAGTTTGTTTTTAATCTAAAACAAAAAGGTCCATTTTTATGGACGTTAG
This sequence comes from Diabrotica undecimpunctata, assembly GCF_040954645.1. Classification (NCBI taxonomy): domain Eukaryota; kingdom Metazoa; phylum Arthropoda; class Insecta; order Coleoptera; family Chrysomelidae; genus Diabrotica; species Diabrotica undecimpunctata. The sequence goes on along the minus strand of NC_092803.1, from coordinate 46,780,504 downwards.
GTCCTTAGGCATACATAAAATATTATGTATTATTATGCATAAAACGTCAATTAATTAATTAAAAACTACAATTGTAGTGTTAGTTCCCAAATAAAACAGTAAATTATATAAAATATTAGATTAGACTTTTTTGTTTTAGCTGTCTTTGGTAATAAAAACTATTTAAGAGTAGAAGTTAACCATGAAAGAGTTTTTGAATGTCCGGAAAATTCGGATATAGCCGTTTCAGATTCTGAAAACTCTGATGACGGCTTTGATCCAAAGGAAGAATTGTATCAGCCTCAGCAACCAGATTTGGCTCAATATACAGGTGATGAAAAAGACACAGAACTACCATCCGAAGATAATTTAGATAACGTGCCACTCAATGAACAAAAAAAGGATTGAGAATCTAAATACATGGAACAAAATGAGTGTTTTTGTTCCTCAGCATGTAAACTTTACTGGAATTGTCGATACAGTTCAGGAGAAGGAACATTGCAAAGTTGAAAACTACGTCGGTATATAATAATAATAACGTTTATTTCCATGAAATATACAATTAATAATATTACAATATAATAATTAAATGACAATAAAATTTTAAAAAATATTACTTTTACTTTGTAGTTCTGTAATTGGTTCAAGGTAAATAAACAGTAGTGCCCATTAAAACAATTAAGTTGAGCATGGGCCATTTTTTAAATTGCTTATTTATATTGGTCCTACAGCAAGGCGAGTTTTACTACTTTATTAGTTATAATTATTACCTATATTAAGATAAAACAAAAAAAATAACAAAAAAATTTTTATTAATTAATTAACAAGAGAGAGACAATTCATGCATGCAATCAACCAAGATAATAGCATATATAAATTTTTAAGATTTCGTAATCTATTCTTGATTTGACGTTAGTTATGACCTAATTGGTCTCAAAAAGGTGGCTGAACAGTTGTCTATGATTTTGTTTCAAATACCTAGTAAACAATGTCTTAATCATTTTTTGCGAGTTTATAGTGATTAGGTATGTTTTGTAAATTTCAGGAAGCAAATTGTAGATTCTTCCTTGTAAATACTCAAAATTTCGTTTACCGACTGTTTTCTTTGCAATATTTAATTTGACAAAAGACTGTGCTCTATTTCTCGTATGATAGGTATGCCCTAATGGTGTGAGTAAGTGTTTATTTTTGTATAAATTGGTGATTATTGTAAGAATATATAACTGTCTAGTATCTAACATTTGAGTTTCGGTATAAAGATCATTAGTAGGGTATCTCGAAGGTCTATTGTAAATAATTTTTAATATTTTTCTCTGGATAATGTCTAATTGGTGGAGGTATGTATTTGCAACTCCACCCCAACTAAGGATTCCATAACGTAGACGCGATTCTACCAAAGAATAGTAAATAACCTTCAGATGATGGATATCCAGTATATTACGTAAATATCGCATTTTGTACAATAGACATCTCAATGTTTTACACGTTTGGTTTATGTGTATATCCCATCGTAGATACGAGTCGATTTGAACACCAAGGTATTTTGTGTTACTCACTGCATTAATACTCAGATTTTTTATTTTTATAAATTTGTAATCTGGTAGACCACTCTTATAGCTTGTAAATGGAACATAAACTGTCTTATCCATATTTACTGTAAGAAGTTTGTGGTTAAATATATCAATAAGTCTTCCTAAGTCATGTTCCATTTTTCGCTTTAGTTCCATCCACGTGTCTGCAGAGTACAAAATTACTGTATCATCTGCAAAACTTAATATCTCACCTTCAGTCCGGTAAGTAAGAATATTGTTTATGTACAGTATAATTAATATGGGTCCTAGTACAGTCCCTTGTGGTATACCAAAATGTATGCTTTTAGCACTACTCAATTTCCCTTCTAGTCGCACTCTTTGATATCGATTTTTTAAGTAGCTTTCCATTAAGTTAAATGTGTTTCCTCTTATACCAATGTCTGCTAAAGTATCTAATAGTTGTGAGTAACCGTATCGAACGCCTTTGCCAGGTCTAGGAATACACAAGCTGTTGGTGTACTGCTGTCAACTAAATTGTAAATTTTGTTAGATATGTACGATATTGCATTTTCCGCGGATACTCCCTCCCTAAAATCATATTGTTTGTTTGAAATTAACTTATATTTTTCTAAGTATAATACTAGTTGATATTTTATAGCCTTTTCCATTATCTTGCAAAGTGAAGTGATTAGTGAGATTGGTCTGTAATTATTTGTTAATTTTGGATTGCCTTTCTTATGAATGGGAATCACCACTGTTTGCTTAAGTTGTTCGGGCCATTTGCCGCTAGAAAATACATGATTTAATAAATAAGTAATGGGACCAGTTAGTATTGGCGATAGTTCTTTAAGTACTTCAGATTTAATACCATCTATTCCTGGAGCTTTGTTCGATTTTAATGAGGCTATAATCTGAACAACGTCATTTTCATCCACAGGTAATAAAAAGAAGGAATTTATTGTAACGTTTCTCTTTGGTGGTCGAGAAGGAGGTTTTATTATCTTCTGAGCATATGTTTCTCCAACTTTTGAAAAATATTTGTTAAATTCGTTAAATTGTTAAATTTGTTAAATATATTTTGATGATTCAGATTTTGAGAATATTTGCAATTATACAAATATTAAACTTATTCCATAATGAATTTTAAAGATTTTGTTTATTTTTATTCTCCATTAGAAATTAATTCAATGCGTCTGGTCCGTGAGGCTAAATGGATAACACGTCATATATATACCTTTACCATACTGTCGGAGTGGAGGTACAAAATATATTATATTACAAAGTTACCGTATTTAGACAAATGTTCTTTTATCTTCAACTATTTTGTGTTTGTCAATCATTGAAATACCGTTTGACCTAATTTGATTGTCATCTTGATTGCTGTTTAAAAAAGGTATCAACCTATCTCGTCGTCCGGAAAAAAATCCTTAACAAGTTTGCTATAAAACTGTTTTACAGTGAATCTCTCCTACTAATCAAATTTTGAGATTTTCACTGCTCTTCCGTTATACGATGCTATCGGGTTATATCTCTTGTTTCTATTGACCGACTCGACTGTCTCGTGCTCATTTAGACGAGATAAAATTGGAACATTTAAAGTCTTTTTCTATAATGGAATTTTCTCGTTCGCTCCGATTTCAGAATTTTTATTAGTAACTAGCTAGTTTCCTTTTTTGTGTTATTATTTTTAGTAGGGGTGATATTTTTTATACGACCAGGTCATAATTTTTTGGTTGTTTGTCTTCGACGATAAATATAATAAAAATTTATTGAGATTGACATCATTGTACAGTCAGTTGTAAAATTAAAGTATTTACAGGATCTCGTATAACTGGATTAAATTTTATAAATATAAATTAAGTAATCGAACATAAAACTATAATACAATGTAAACAGATTGTCCTTTCGGAAAACTAAGTCTATGTTCACTTTAGCTCCCATGTGCACCACCCGTGGGCACAGTAAGATTTCCGTTTAACCCATGTGTCCCACAGATGGGCACAAAACTTATCCTTGTTCATTTCGATGTGTACCTCTTATAACCGCAGATATAGAATATTTGTATTAATAGGCGTGGCATACGGGTTCTCTAGAATGCCTGTGGACGATGGTTTGTTACCCCCGCTATTTTTTGAGTAAATACAGGTTATGATATTTAGCCTATCATTGTATCATTTACACGCGCTGTTAGCTTGCAAAATAAAAGTTATTGTAGTACGCAAAATGAGTAAATCGTGGAAAAATAAACAAAAGTTAAGTGAAGATGAACTTAGACGAATTTTAGAGGAGAGCGATTTTTTTGAAAGTGACAGTGAGTCGAAAAATTCGTTGAACGATTACAATTTTGACCAATCCAGTGATGGCACTAGTGAAGATAGTTATCTGGGAACTGCAAATGTTGCTAATAAGAGCACTTTAAAAAAAAAAACTTCCGGCATGTATGACCAGTTTTCGAAAAAAATTAAAATAACTGAAAATATACCATCTACATCTACAGGGAGGGTGCAACAAGTAAGTAACAAAACTAATTCTCAAACTGACGGGAATCAGTCACAAAATGATGAAAACATTAATTCCGAAATTGAAATTGAAGAATCCGCATTAGATTTGTCAGAAAATACAATAATTTGGGGAGATACTGATAGTAATAAGTTAAATCAATTTAAATTTGATGACGAAATTATGAATTTTAGAAATGTTGATCATATGAAAGATAAATTACCTATTGACTTCTATTTGCTGTTTCTGGAACCTGTTTTAGATTTACTTGTTACTGAAACTAACCGATACTTTAAACAAGCTTTGATCGACGGAATTTTGAATGACAACATATCAAAGAATGGTATGATTTCTAAATGGATTCCTACGACACGAGAGGAAATGAAAGTATTTTTTGGCCTGATAATATGGATGGTACTAAATAAAAAACCAAGGTTTCGAGATTATTGGAGTACAAATAGGTGTTATAGAAACGAAATTTCTGCTAGTTGTGGTATTAGTCGTAACATATTTGACAGTCTGATGCATTTCTTACATGTTGCCAATAACGAAGCTGCTCCTGAAAATGATAAGCTATATAAAATTAGTCCAGCACTTGAAATTCTAAACAAACAATTTCAAAAAGTATGTATTCCAGGTGAGAAACTTTGCATAGACGAGACTATGGTGCCTTTCCGTGGTAGATTAGGATGTCGACAGTACATACCTGGCAAAAGACATAAGTACGGAATAAAACTGTTCAAAGTATGTATTCCGAATGGTTACACTTATAATGTAAAGGTGTACGGTGGAAAAGGGACTGTACCTATCAACAAGAGTGTATCTATGGATGTGGTTATGGAGTTGATGGCAAAATTGTTAAATCATGGTCGAACTCTTGCCATAGATAACTATTACACTAGTGTTACATTGGCTCACGAGCTAAATAAAAACAAAACATTTGTAATTGGGACACTGCGAGGAAAGAGAAAGTTAAATCCTCAACAAATTGTTAAAAGCAAATTACAAAAAGGTGGAATGAAAGTACTTCAGAGTAGTTCAAAGGTTATTGTTGGAAAATGGAGAGATAAGAGAGAGGTGTTATTTTTGACCACGAAATCTGTTCCGGAAATGATAGATGTTGTAACCAAAAGAGGTATAGTCAAAAAACCTTCCAGTATTGTCGAATATAATTCAATAAAATCATATGTAGATGTATCCGACCAAAAGGCCGCTTATGCTTCAACGATTCGCAAGGGTGTCAAGTGGTACCGAAAAGTTTTACTCGAACTGCTTATAAACACGGCAGTAGTAAACAGTCAATGTATTTATCAACATATTACAGGAAATCGTATTAGCATCACACAGTTTCGTGAAGATTTGGTACAATCACTGGTAAAGAAAATAAATGTCGAAGTTCTTCCTCATTCACTACATACTCTTCAGGAAACTGAAACAAGAGGACGATGTAGTTTATGCTATAAAAACTATTCTAGCAGATATGGAAGGAATAGTGCAATGAAAAATGCAAAGAAGGTAAAAACAAGGTGTCCCGAATGTCAAAAGAACTCTGGTTTCATGTGTTCTGATTGTTTTTTTGCGACACATAATTGTTATGTAAAAAAATAAATGGCTTGTTGTTAGTATGGCTTTTATTGAATATATGTGCCGTGGGACATATAAGGTGCACATGGGTTGTTCGAAATAAAATTAATTAAGTATTTCTTACTAGCCCATGTGTACCATATATGACCACACTTATTTTTTTGAAAAATCATGTTCGTGTTTTAACAAAAATGTGTTTTAATTGTACTTAACATTAATCTTCAAGTCCTTATATCAAAAAAGTATAATGGGTTGGCATAAAGTTTTTCAAATTATGGCCTGGGAGTTAAAGTGTTAGGTTACACACGTTTTTTTAAACATGAACTACTGGTATAGCCTAAATAAACTTCTGGCCTACTAAAGTGATTTTACGGTCACCTCTAACTTTGATTTTGGTTATATTGTGTTTATTTTGTATATATTTTTCGATCAGTTGTTTTGGCTGCGTTGACACTCTATTCTAAATTTGTTACTTTCTTTATCAGAAAGATGTTTAACTTTTACTTATTTTTCTCTTATATAAGTAAAAAATATCGTTATTCTATTAAAACTAGTGCTCTATAACATTTTTAATTTATACCCTATTCTGTGTACTATTTTACGGATTTAAACTATCTACTACAAACACTAAACGTCTCATCCACTTACAACAAGACATGCATTATACAAGAATAACTATAGCTAAGAAATCTTTGCGGTGCTAGTTAGCAATATAAAACACCGCCATTGACTTAAACAAATTAGAATATCCAAGTTACCTGAAGGATAAAACAAAAAAACAAGAAAATATAACTGCTTTAATATCGGGATATTTAAACACTCAATCAGGAAAACAAAATCCTTAGTGTATGCTACAATGCAAGTCTAGAATTTTCATAACATTAGACCTTTAATGGCATAAAAATTATACGTATATTCGTCTTCTTCTTTAGCGACCTCCTCTGGTCTACTTATGGATATAGACCTCCACTTATGTTGTCCATATTCGCCCGTTTTAAGCTCTCTGGTGCAAGTTTTTTCTTGCTATTTCTTGAATGTCATCGATCTACCTTTTTTGTGTTCATTTTATGCCTCGTTTATGTTCTCTTGATTGCCATTATATTTTGAGAATGTCTTGGTTACCTAATAAATGTGGTGGCGGAGTATTTGTCCGAAAGAAAAATTATGGTGGAAAAGGGCACGATCGTGGACGTGACGGCCGGGGTACCCCAGAGATGTGTCTTGGGCCCGACGCTATGGAATCTAGCATATGACGGGGTTATACACTGTGAATACGGAGAGGGTACAACCCCCTTCGCATTCGCGGATTACCTTGCTGTACTGGTAATGGCCCGGGATGAGCCAGATCTCAAATACGGGGTTCGAAACGCAGACTGTGTCGTAAAGAATTAGATGACGCAGCACGGACTGAAACTTGCGACAGAGAAAACCGAAGCCATCATTCTGAGGGGGAAAACAAAGAAGCAAAGTGTTGAATTACAATGTGCGGGAGCGTGTCTAAGAAACAAGTAAAGTACCTAGAAGTGACATTGCACCAGTGCGGCTGCATTAGGGAGGGTGATGCCTAACATTGGGGAACCCAAATCCGAAAGGAAGAGGGTCTTACACGGTGTTGTACAGTCGATCGTCCATTACGCGACACCAGTCTTGAGCGAGGCGGTAGAAATTTTGGTCAGGATAGTAAAACTTAGTTTATTTCATGACATATTTTGAAAGTAGTTATGTTTTAACTCTAATACATAGAGAACAGAAAAAAAAACAATGTGATTAAAGTTTTACTATCCTGACCAAAATTTTTAGAATGTATTGTGCATTATTATATTTTATATTTCTGTTATCAATGTTGAGTGTCAAAGTTTATTTTAAATATTCTCAATGAGTAATAAGTTGCACTGACGAATTGTGATATTTGGTAAATATTTAAACATTTTTTTATATACATTACAGTGTCTTGAAAAAGGAATAAAACCATTCCAAAAGCTCGACAAATTTTCAAATGAGTGTTTCTCTAACATCTTGACCAACCTTCTTACTGCAGCCCTAATAAACTTGTGGTTTTGTTTATATCGACAGTAACCAATATCCTGTATTTCTTGTATATATATATATATATATATATATATATATATATATATATATATATATATATATATATATATATATATATATATAAAAGACGATAAATTGTGCAGCCTGTTCGGGTGTTTGATAAGGGTCTAATTTATTTTTTAAACAATTTGATACAACCTTTGTTATAACGTGTTATAACGTAAATTTTCTTCATATCGGTTTGCTATTATTATCTTGCTCTCAAGCTCGGCTTTTTTATTTCTAATGACGCTAATCGTTTGATTTCTTCTTTTTTATTTCAGGAAGTAGTTTCGAGCCTACGTTAGATATATTGCGGAGTTGTATTTTATATAATTCTGGTACTTGTCATAGTACATTTCTTTATGATATTTTTTAACAATATAAGATATCGTTTTATGTTCTTATTGTATGTGTTCACTTTTATTCTTCAATTTTTGGTATTGTTACGTTTCACAAGAAATTCATTGCTTTTAATATCTTTATGTTTTAGTTTATTCCTAATGTTAGGTTTTTTGTTTTTACAATAGCTTCTCAGGTGGTTTGTTTTAATTTATTGCAGTAAAATTAGATATTCGTAGGTGGATTATATTGGTCAGGATTTATTGATATTCTTACTTTATGTCGTTTCAGTTTTCTTCTATAATAAAGCGTCTCTGATACACTAGCATAGTGGCTTAAATAAAAAGTTGAGATTCTTACACAAAAAAAAACAAAATTTTAGTGTAAGGATGCGCATGTTCATTTTTTAAAAGTTTATCAAATTGTGGTGCTATTTTAAAACTTTAACTCAAATTATTTTTTAATTGCAGTCAATTTCTCTTTTTAGTTTTAATGTCTACCATTGAAGAAAATGTCAGTTTACACACGTAGTTTAGTAGTTTACATAAGTGGCGAATCGCACTAATAATTTAAGACCTTTCTTTTCCAGCTTAAACATGTCATCAGCAGCTAAATCTAAAAGACACTCTGTCCGATTATTTCTCTTTCGATTAAAAACGATCTAAGCCTATTGTAAGCTTAAGAGTAGAAGTCTGAAGAATATGTCAAAAGTTGCTCTCGTAAATTAGGCAAGCTTTGTACCGTGCAAGGAATGTGAGCCAATACTGTAATCGGTCTGTTGAATTATCTTAAACAATGTCCTAAACACATAGAAAAGACATTTTGTTTTGAAGAGAGGTTATAAAAACGAAGTGTTTGCGTAAAATTCTTCTTCTTTACCTTTAGCTGTTAAAATATTTCTTCTCATCCTTGAAGGTTCCTGTTTAAGTTGTTAAGGTGACTAAAAAGATCTTCCAAAAATGCTTATTTTAAAAGCCAAATAGGGTCAGAAAAATGATAGGCATATTCAGATTTTACATTTTGTAAGAACATCAACAAGTAAGCTCTCAGTTCCAGAACTCTTGTCAATACATTTTTTTTTGATAGCCACCTGACCTCTATCTGATAAAGGAGATTAGAATGAAGCAGGCCCATACCTTCACAAACGATTCTTAATAGCCGGGTTGCAAAACTGTATCTTTGATAGAATTTACAATTGTCATTACCTCCTTGAGCTCATAATTTTAATCAGAACGTACTACGGCGAAAAAACAAAAAAATCACGTCCGTACTCATCGATTACCGCCCCCACTAAGTTGAAACTAAAGAACATTGCGGGTTACGGCAGTTTGGTCCGCGTGAATAACAGATAAATACCAAAATGGACAAAAATCATTACCTAACGTAGGTAGTCTTTTAACTAAATTATTTCTTTGGCTTTGTATGACACAAGGGGCTCATCAGAATATTTCAACCTGTTAAGGGGTCGCAAAATCAAAAAGATTGAAAAACAGTATGCTAGCATATTCCTTTCCCTTTTGGCGTTGATACTTTGGCGCTGATTAAACGGTGGTTTTACAGAAGCATTTGTTTAAAACTAACACTTACTTGGCCACGTGTTTTTTATAAAATATTATGTAGTTCATTTCGTATTTTTGTTAGTAATTTGGACATCCATGTTCACATGGATAAGTCCATGGTTCATAAGTTCTTATGGGATTATTTGTAATTAATGTTTGCTCCTGATTGACAACGTGATTCCTCATATTCTTTAAATTTATGCATATACTTTTTTCTATACCAGATATCCTTTAATTTTTTTTCAAAATTATGCTACAAAATGTTTCCAGATTTTAGCGAAATGCAATTTTACCTTTACTTTTAAAATTTTACTTATTTTAATTATTATTTATTATATATTTAATATATATATATATATATATATATATATATATATATATATATATATATATATATATATATATATATAATAATTTCGAACATTTATTATAGAATATTTTCTAAATTAAACATCTCTAAAACCTCAAGACCGAGCATAAAAGCCCTGAAAAATGTCATTTTTATCGGAGTTCTGAAAGATCTTTTGAATGGTTAAATTCATTAAGAGTGGGCTGTAAATTAAGATCGTAGTAAAAAGTACCTCAAAAAGAAAAAGCTCGTCAATATAAATCTACTCTCCCACATTCAAGGGTGTCAGAATATAATCCGTAAAGATGACAAGGCTCTCTTTGTAAAGATTTTAATGATAAAATTAAATGAAGTATAAAGAAAAAAAATGGAAGTTTGATTATTCGTTAGGAAAATATTTTGTTGTAAACATAAAATTTATTAAAAAATTGGTAATAAAAAGTTAACTATGAGACCTTTGTCTTCTCTTAAAAAATATTATAGCACCAAATATTGTAAAACAAGCTGTGTTCTACACCTCTATTAGCACTAGTTATTGCTTAATTTTACACAGCTTTTACAAAATTACATATGCTTACTTATTATCAATGGACACTATTTGTATTACTGTATTCAGTGAGGACGTAAAGGTTTGCATAAATTCAATATTTTTGTAACTAAAAATATGTTGACTAAATCTGGATAGAAAAATAAAAAACTGGAGAAAAAAATCACGAAACAGATCAGAATGGAGGAGAATCCTGGAACAGGCCAAGATCCAAAAAGGGTTGTCGAGCCAGTGATGATGATGAAATCTGGATAGATCGATTTATATTTTGGCTTGCGCATCCGCTTGTACTGGGTGAAAATTGGGAGCCAGATGTTTTTAGAACACAGTACGAAGCTTGAAGGGATGATAGTGAGACAAGCGCAGCGTTACTACCTCTGTAGTGGTGTGCCATTTCAGTAAACATGGAGCAGGGGACAATAGGTTTGCATACGATACGTTTATCCGAAATCAAGAATCAGTGATCAAGGTCACCATCTTGATGACATTATTTTCCATACTTAATTAGATTGTAAATGGCATATTATAAGCTTCATTTTGATGTTAATAAAATAGTATTTTCTTGCAAATTTCTTGTGTACCTTTTATTTAAAAATCGTCCTATTGCCAATTGTCACCCTGTATAATTCGAAATACTGATGACATTACCACTTTCATGTACATGACGTCATCGATGTTTTTTCAAATGGAATAATAATATTCTTTGTTTCTTTTTGAATTCTGCTTTTAAAATAATTTCAAAAATATAGGACACTTACATATATAGTCTAAAATTAGTATTTTGTAAATTATAAACAAATTATATTCCAATTTTTTAAACTAAAATGTTAAACAGTAAGTGTTTGCAGATAATTTTCTTTTATTTTTTGGTATCTATGCGCTTTGTTTACAATAATAGTGACAAATATTTCATCAATGTATTTTTAATTACTTATTGTGAACTTTATAAAGAATGGTACGTTTAAACGCCGTCTACACTCTCGATCGAAGTGTTTCGGACGAAGTGTCGAAGTGAAGGTAATCGAGGCGAGGTGACTCTCTACATACTCGTGGAGTCGAGTAATGTATTGTGAATTTTCGTATTCCAACTTCGGTCCCTTTGACACGGACGCGAAAAACCGACACAGATCGGAAGTAGAACGAGGCGAAGCGAAGTCGCATGAAGTACCTGTCTACACTCTCGTACTCACTGCACTTCGATCAACTTCTCGAGTAGTATACTGGCCGTATTAAGTGAGAAACAACGAATTAAAATTTTAATTATGTGTGGATGTGGTGACAAGTTTCAGACATAACAAGTTTGTGAATTATAGAATCATAAGTATCCAGATCGTTCTATTAATCAATCAACCGAACAGAAATTTAGAGATCTTGGCCATGTAAGAGATAATTATAAAAGTCGTCCTGTAATTGGTGATGATAAGCAGTTGAATTTGTTAATAACTGCGCAAGAGTATCGACAACAGTCCAGTAAAAAAATTGCAGCGGAAAACTCACTGAGAAAATCTTCGGTTTTGAAATATTAGGCGGATGCGCCTACCCAATATCCGGAAAATGGTAATGTTTGGAATTTTGGGGCCATTTTTTATTGAAGGAACGTTGACTGCTGAAAAATATATAGAAATGCTTCAAAACGATATTATTTCTGCAATCGCTGCGCTATATCGATAACCAAAATCTAAATATGCCTATCTAGTAATTTGATATGGTTTTAACACGATGGCGCATCACTCCAGTATGCGATGAAAGTGCGTGATTATATAAATACTTATTTGCCAATAGATGGATAGGTAGGTGAAGAAGTTTAAAGTGGCCAGCACGATCTCCTGATTTATCCCCCTTTGATTTTTATTTTTGGGGTTATGTTAAATCTGAAGTATACATTAATATACCAGGGAATATTAAGGAATTAAAAGATACAATTCGAAATGAGTTAAGACTCATTCTACCAGAAACGTTAAATAGAGTTTTAGAAGAATTTCATTACCGCCTTGGTAATTGTCAGGAAGTAAACGGCATGCAGTTTCCACAGTTAATTGAAATGTAAGATGTATTGTGTTACTCAAAATAAACAAAATTGTAATAAATATTGTATAAAAATTGTAATAAAATTGTAATAAGCATTTCTAATTTACGAACTGATGATTTTAAACTATAAATCTCTTATATCTTTGAAATCGTTTTTTTAACCCAAATTTAAAAACGAAAAAAGAATATTATGGTTCCATTTGAAACAACATCGATGACGTCATTTATATGAAACTGGTGACATCATCAGTATTTCGAGGTATACAAGCCAATGCGCAATCCAAAGTATCAATCGACCTGTCCGAGGATTTTGTCCTCACCGTTTTTAAATTGAATTAATTACATATACAGGAAACAATAGAGAAATTACAAGATAAAAACACCGAAGATTTACATTTGTTACTCATTAATGAATAAGAATAATGAGTAAAAGTAAGAAGATGAATAATTACAATCATCGCCTTACATCGCTTTGAATTATTATTAATTATGTAACGAACGTTGAGATCTGTGGCTGGGAATAAAAATGGGTCTCGCGACGCCGACGGCAGAAAAAGTGTTCGTAGTAGAGTGTTATACTCGCTTATATGGAAATGGTTATCACGGTGGAGTCACGAGTTTTGAAATTGGTCGCGGAACAATATCGCGAACACTTTAATACGCTGGCACTAAGTAACACAGTTATGCTGTCTATCGTTACAAAATTTTGTCGCACGAGTAGAATATTGTGTTAACTGAAGGAAGATGCGTTAGTAACAGTGTCTACTAACAAAAATCATGGACGAGTCCTCAATCAGATGTTTGCATCACCAAAACGAAAGATTCGGCAATACGTCACTTCGACTTTTAAAAATAAAGGTACATTTTCGTACCAAATACAGAAAAGAAAACATTTTCAGCTAACCACATCCATTCAAAGCTGGGCCTAAATTACGTCAGACGATCGTCTCGTTTTTCAATACCCTAAAGCAATGTCTCTTTTACAATATGTTTCAAAATCTCTGTGATCCTTATGAATAGGAGCACATTTTAAACTTTTACATTATCTAAATCTTGAATATGTTGCCTGTGTGAGTCAATTTCAAATAGGTAAAAGAAATAAGAATAAAACCTACTCACAATCAATTTATTCTACTACCAACGAACGGTTTTGCATACTATAAATGTGCTATGCATCTTCAGATCCTAAGGTACATGAAAAACTAAATGATGCCGATACAAGGATTATTTAATGTTTCAGAAAACATAAGTAGTTTAAACTATTATGGTAAACTAGTGACGGGTGATTATCGGTTTTAGTGTAACTATTTAACAAATTGAGGGAAAGTTTTTGGGGGGAAAAGATAATAACAACTAAACTAGGAAAGTAGATATTGTGTAGATTGTTTGTTAAAATAAATGTGATGTGTTATATTATTTAAAAGTTATTTATAATTTGAAATGAAAATGAAAAAGACAGAAAAGATTTGATTTGCCATGCCTTGCAATTTTTAGAAGGCTCCAGATTAAAGCAGAAATCTGAATTTGTTTCGAAACTATCTTACCGATTTTTCTATCAGATGTCGCTATTGCGTCCATAACGAAGCCATGTTATTGTTGCTTTCTAATAAGATAGAGAAGATTATTTTTCACGTTAAGAACGGCTATGAATAACTATTCTGATGAGACTTATTAAGTCGAAATACGTATCAATAGATACATAGACGCTTTGAACGTGAAATCAAATCTTTTCTGTCTTTTTCATTTTATTCGGATCTACTCTGTATGAGTACGAGAAACAAATTCGTTAAGGATTTCTGCTTAGATAAATAGACATGTCGTGGAATGCAAATTTTAGATTCCCCATGTCTCTATTAACATCTTTATCATCGTCTGGCCATGCCTTGCAATTTTTAAAAGGCTCCAGATTAAAGCAGAAATCTGAATTTGTTTCGAAACTATCTTACCTATTTTTCTATCAGATGTCGCTATTGCGTCCATAACGAAGCCATGTTATTGTTGCTTTCTAATAAGACAGAGAAGATTATTTTTCACGTTAAGAACGGCTATGAATAACTATTCTGATGAGACTTATTAAGTCGAAATACGCATCAATAGATACATAGACGCTTTGAACGTGAAATCAAATCTTTTCTGTCTTTTTCATTTTATTCGGATCTACTCTGTATGAGTACGAGAAACAAATTCGTTAAGGATTTCTGCTTAGATGAATAGACATGTTGTGGAATGCAAATTTTAGATTCCCCATGTCTCTATTAACATCTTTATCATCGTCTGGCCATGCCTTGCAATTTTTAGAAGGCTCCAGATTAAAGCACAAATCTGAATTTGTTTCGAAACTATCTTACCGATTTTTTTATTTATAATTATTTAAGAGAAATATTTTGGAAATTTGTGTTAATTTATTGAAATTATTTATTTAGTACAGACAGCACTATGATAACATATAAAAAGGTAGATGTGTAAGTTTTGACTGTGCAATAACTTGTAATTATCAAATTATGATGAATCGATTTGGTCTGTATTTGGGCAGAAATTAGTGTAATGTCAAGTAAATTTAAAACTAAAAACACTTAGAGACAAACAGAACACATTTAAAAAGACACAACAGACATTTAATTTAAAAAGGGCCACTTAGTGGCCGTACATCACTTGTAAGGAGAGGAACTGGCAGAAAAAACCAGTCCTTGATTCAGATCTACTGCTAAAGTCAGACGACTTTAGAGTTATAAAAACGAGACGATTGTTTGACTTAATTTAGGCACAGTTTTGGGTGGATGTGGATAGCTGAAAATGTTTTCCTTTTGGTATTGGTTACGAACATCCACTTACGTTTTTAAACAAACGTGAACGTGACGTATTGCTGATGTTTAGTGTCAAAGGTGTTCGTCGAATCCATCGTTTTGGTTATGCCGACATGTGATTGAGGACACGTCTATGATTTTTGTTTTTGGAGACAGTTACTGTCGTTGGTGGTAGAATAAATTGATTGTAAGTCTTATTCTTATTTCTTTTTACCTATTTCATTTTCGTCGAGATAACTGTGTATCCAGTACTATATAATCTGGTTTATACTGTACTCAGTACAAATTATAAACTTAATTAGGAAAATTAGACTGGGGAAATAAAAAGCAGGACATTAGTTTTTGTATCATCTGATAATCTTTCTTAAATACTAAACGATAAAAAAATACTTTTACTACTTTAAAATAAATGACTTCAATCAGTGTATATACTGTTACTTACACAGAACTCTCAATGGACTTATGCTAAGAATATCATAATAAATGTAGCGAAAACACATACAAGAAACTTTTTTTCATCCTCTTAGATATCCAGTTAGATATAAAATGATAGATTATACGCTTATGTATTTAAGGTATAGAAAAGTCTAAGGCAGTGGTTCCCACACCGTGCAATTTTTTATTTATCACTCAGTCCAACACTGCAACAATTTTGACGTTGCAGTCGAACGTAGAACGTTTCAGTTTGGTTAGTATAATTCCACTTCCAGTAGAACCTTTCTGCTTTAAGTGAATTTTGGCTCCTCCTTCGCGCAGCGGCATGGTCAGGCATAACTTAATCATTCGAGATTGTTTCGCTAAAGCAGGGTGGTGAATTTTCTGTGTGTTATTTGCAGAAAGTTGCAGTGCATTTATTAGAAATATATTTTATTGTAATACATATTTGTCACAAAGGTAAGTATCTACGTGGCATTTATATCACTTACTATAATTCTTTATTATTTTTCCCTATCGTAATTTACGAGGTATTTGTAAAAATGTAATAAATCTAAATTTGTTTCCTTATATGTATAGTTATTGTAAAATATTCAAAAAGTACCAACTTGCATAAACTGGATCAAAGTAAAAAGTTAATTAGGACCTACCTACACTGAGAGAAGAATTGGGGAAAAAGTACAAAAAATCTTAATAAAATTTACTATACTGATCATAGACTGCCAAAAATAAACTATTTACTGAATATAAAGTTATTTTTATAATATGTGTACAGTATGGTAATTTTTAATAAGTTGTTTTGTAATTTTTCCTCAAATTCTTCTCTCAGTGTATATTTATTTACTTGTGGCATGTTTTAAATTTCTCGACTACTTGCTTGAATATTCCGCCACTCTGAAATAAAAGTTTATTATTTAAAATTATCAAAGCGGTGGCTACAGCATATCTATTTTTACAGATATATCTACAGTATATCCGATCCAAAGAAAACGTGCAGACAATACAATGTCGAATATTTGAAGTATGGTTTTATTCAGTCGCCTTCTAATAAGGCATTACCAATGTGTTTAATTTGCCAGAGAGTTTTCTCAAATGAAGCCGTGAAACCTTCACGATTACAAGTACATTTGACCAAAATACATCTCGACAGAAAAGACAGAAATTTATCATATTTTGAAATGCTCAAAAAACAACATTTCAAACGTCCAACTTTAGCTAGTATCTTTTCAGCAGCATCAAAGCAAGACGATGATGAGCTACGTGCTATTTATAACATTTCCTTACTTATAGCTAAATCAGGAAAACCCCATACTATTGGCGACGAATTAATACTGCCAGCTGTAAGTAAAGTTTTGCGGACTGTACTGCACCAGCCGGTATCTGATATTATTAAAAAAATTCCATTAAGCAATAATACGGTACAGAGACGAATTGACGAAATGTCTGAGGATGTGGAACGTTCTCTAACTGATTATTTAAAGACTACTGAGTTTTCTTTACAGCTTGATGAATCAACCCTACCAAACAATGAGTCTTTACTTCTTGCGTACGTTCGCTTCATAAAAAGTGAAAAAATCTGTCAAGAACTGTTATTTGTAAGAACACTGGAAACAGATACTAAAGGCAAATCGATATTTGATGTTCTGGAACACTATTTTATAGATAAAGGTATACCTCTGGAAAATGTCATAACTGTTGCTACACATGGTGCTCCGGCAATGGTTGGACGACACCGCGGACTGATAGCATATTTGAAAAAAGCGGTACCAAATATACTCGCCGTGCATTGTGTAATTCACAGACAGCATTTAGTTGCAAAAAATCTTAGTGATCGCCTTCATTGTTCACTAGAATATGTAATTACTGCAGTTAACAAGATCAGAAGCAGTGCTCTCAATGATAGATTGTTTAGAAAACTGTGTGATGAAAACGACGAGAATTTTAATCGTTTATTGTTGCACACAGAAGTTTGATGGCTTTTGAAGGGTACCTGTCTAAAAATATTTTATGATCTCTTTAACTCAGTTTTAGAGTTTTTTGAAAGCAAAGATGATTCTTTGAGAGACAATTTATTAAAATTTAAGAGCGATATTGCTTATTTAACTGATTTATACGATAAATTTGATGAAATAAACCTACAGCGCTACAAGGTGATAATTTGAATTTGATCAAAGCAAAAGGAACTATTTCCTTGTTCGTGTCAAAACTTAATTTGTATAGGCAAAATTTGGGTCGGAGAGAATTTCATCAGTTTCAAAATCTTTCCTTTGTGGAGACAAATAATGAAGACATTCTGGTATATTGCCAGCACTTGGAAGCACTTCAAGAAGATTTTAGGAATAGATTTCAGGATATCCTTGATCTGATTATTCCAGATTGGGTGCTAGAACCGTTCTCAAGTTAAGAAACAGCAGAATTATCACTATAAGCGGAATTGATAGAATTGTCAACAAATGAGTTAAAAGTAAAATTTAAAAATGGATATCAAGAATTTTGGCTGCAATGTCAAATTTCAGTATTATATCCAGCTTTATGGGCTGCATCAAAGAAGTTTTTCATTGCCTTTCCTTCATCGTATTTAGCCGAAAGAGGATTTAGCATAGTCAGCAATTTATTAACAAAGAAGAGAAATAGACTGTCCATTGTGGAGCGCGGTGATTTAAGATTGCTGATGACAAGTATGGAACCAAATATTGACAGATTACTATCATTACATCAAGCTCAGCCTTCTCATTAAAAATGTTATACTATTATTATATTGTTTTTTATGATATGTATTAAAGTTAAAGTTTGATCAATACATAAATACTGTATTTTTGAATAAAACATTTTATTTTTTTTTTATTTGTTGTTGCTTGGATTAGTTAAGGGGCCGTCGAATCATGTAGCCTTTGACCCAAAAAAGGTAAAACAATTATTGTGAATGAAAGTGCGTTACTAATTTTAAGAATGGAAGAGTTTTTTAAGGGAAGCGTTAAGTATTTTGTTTTTGGAAAAATGGGTGGTAGGCCGAAAAAGGTTGAGAACCACTGGTCTAAGGGATCACGACGTTCTATGTCTTCCTCTCCTCGGTCGCTTAAGTAGAGCTTGGGAATGCGTATTTGGATGATTCAGTAGTCTATTTTTGCAGGTGTCACTGAGTAAGACAATGGTGTCTTTAATGTTTTGAATCTGAAGATCACGATGGATAACATAATTGGGCACGAACCATGGTGTATTGGTAATATGTCTCAAAAATTTAATTTGGAAATACTAAAGCTTCAATTAATGAGAATATATTTATACAGTAATAATTTATTTTATAGACTTAATTTGGAGTTTTGGATCATGAACCAATACATTTTCCTGTATATTAATCCTAGTTGAAGTCGCTTTGTCCAGATGTGGTTTCCCCAATTTAGTCGGCTATAAAAATGTACTCTTAAGTATTTAACATCACTTCATTTGGGTATCATGGTATTGTTTATACGCACAGCAGACTGCCATTTACTTTAACTCGCCACAGTTTTAACCATTTCACTAGATCATTTAAATGAATTATTGGTGATATAATTGAAGATATGTTTAAAACTGCTTCATTGTATTTGACTTAAAATTATAGATTGTTGATATAGGGTCTCAGAAGTGTATATAGAGAATGAGAAAAATGAGTTTTTGTTTTTGAGATCAGCCAATCATACCATACCTGATCAAATGCTTATGAGACATCCAAAAAGTCTGCAGTGCACTATTTTTTCTTCAATTGCGTCTCTTGCTACTTTGACAACACTATGTATCTGCTTAATTGTTCCATGTTGTTGTCTGCATCCCAACTGATATTTTGGTATTTTGTCTATCGATTATAAAGTTCATTCTTTGAAGGAATATCCTTTCAAATATCTTGAGATAATGGAAAGCAAACTGACTAATCGATAGGGTGATGGTTCGTGTGGATCTTTATTTCGTTTCGGTATTACCGGAATGGAATATGGAATTATGGAATAATTTGTGTCATTTTTCATTAAAGCGGAAAATAGCCTAACTTTAATATAGCGTTAAATATGTACATAACCAACCGAAATCATTACTTAGATAAATTTTTGCAGATTTTTCCCGATATTAAATCATATCCTGGAGCTTTTTTAATATTGTGATTAACTAAATCTTTTTTAATATTGAGATTGTTAACTAAATCTTTAATTTTATTTATTTTAATATTTTTTATGAGAAAGTGATATCTAGAAGGGTGCATCTAAGTCCTCGTGAATGAATTCTTCTTCTTCCATTGATATAGTTCTGGAGTGAGGTTGAAAAACTTAGCTG
The DNA here is from genome assembly GCF_040954645.1 of Diabrotica undecimpunctata. NCBI lineage: Eukaryota > Metazoa > Arthropoda > Insecta > Coleoptera > Chrysomelidae > Diabrotica > Diabrotica undecimpunctata. The sequence goes on along the minus strand of NC_092803.1, from coordinate 46,760,456 downwards.
AGATGATTAGCGAATGCTTGTGCTTTATCGTCATCGGCCTTGGCCCAATCACCATCTTTCATTCTAATGGGACCATCAATCTGATGTTTCTTAGAGACTTTCCAAGTAGATTAATTTGTGTTATTCGTAGCCCTATTCAGTTGAGTTTTTTTCTCAGGATAAGTAAATAGCCTAGAATAGAGGAGGGTGAAGAAAAAAGTATAAAGCCTTAAATAAATATTATTTTTCTTAGCAAATATAATAGACAAATCGATTATATTGAACAGGTTATAATCGATTTTTTAATTCAAAACGTAAAATGTTTATATCTTTTGAAAAACAAATTACAAAAAGCATCTTTCTTAAATCTCAAAGCAGAAACGTCATGCTTTACTGTTCTTTAAAATCCCCGCCAAAGCTCTATTACTGGGTAAAATTGCAATTAACGTCTGCCAATAAAGGGCCACTGAGGATTTTCTAGCTTCTGACGTGTAGTTTTATATCTAATGATGATGGATGATGAATGGTGAAAAACTTTATAACACCATAAAAGCTACACGACTTTTAAATCGACACCCAAAAGAATAAAAATGGAAATGCAGCGAGATCCACATCCAGCGTTATTCCAACATCAATAGTGGAATATACACAAGCGAGGATATTGACTGATCGAACAGTTTGAGCCAGTCTTAAATTTTGCATATCACAAGAGTTTACTTACAGGGCCGTAGTAGATATATTTTTTAGTATATCATTGCATAACTATCCTTTATATATATATATATATATATATATATATATATATATATATATATATATATTTATATATTTTAATTAAAACTATTTTAAATTAAACTTTCAAAAAGTCCACCATGTTCAGCAAATCTATTGTATATTGCCTTCGGGTGCTCAAGAATATTTCGGCTATTATGCTTTAAAAGGTCTGAATAATTTTTTGACGTAACTCGTCTAAATTTCTGGCACGTTTATGCTCATGTCGGTAAATTTGTTACTTCATATAACCCCATACGAAAAAATCCAAAGGTGCTAGATCAGGAGAGCGGGGTGTCATTTTTTGGTACCGTTTGTACTAATTACTCTTTCTAAAAACGTAATGTTTAAAAAATCTAACACTTCCCGTGCATTGTGAGCTGGACAGCCATCTTGCTGCAACTAAATTTCATCCATATTAATAGGTAATGCTTGAACTACTGAAATTATGTGATTTCTCAGTAGATCTAGGTATTTACGATGACACAAAGTGCCTACAATAAAAAAGGTCCAATTACGTTGTCACCTAAAATACCAGCCCAAACGTTAACTTTTTGACGGTATTTTGTTTTGTAAGGAACACTTATGTCCCTATTTTTCGTAGAGTACCCTAGTTAACCATTGTTATTATTGTCTTAACAATTTATTTATTTAAATAATGTATATTCATAATGTACTCAAAAAAACATACAAATTAAAAAAGAAACATCAAAATCCATAAACAAGAATCAGAGATATGGTTAACAGCTCCTTTCCCCTCCATTACTACCGCGAATTTTAAGTCAATTGATTTTAAGGAACACATTTTGAAGCTCCATTGGAAACTTGAAATGGTTGATTCCGTTAAAAGGTAATCTTTTTACGGTAAAGTTTTAAAATATGTTCTTACAAATAACGCTAATAAGATAGCTTAGTTGTTTTCAACAAAAGCTTCTGTCAATTTAAAAAAAAATTGCGGGTACAACTTTTCTTTTTTTTTTTTAATTTTTTAATGTTTTTTCAAAAGGATTTTGCTATATATAAAATTATTTATATCAACTATATCATGAATCACTGCTCCCTGCTAGTTAAGGGAAGACTATATGCAGACGATCTATCTTTATTTGCAAAGGGCAAGAGCATAAGAATGATTCAAAAACATAAAAATCTATTTATAAACTAAAGATAAAGATAAGATAGAGACAATAATGACCAATGTCTTACAGAAGAACTACCTCTTACCCTACGAAGGGAGTATTTATGCCTCTTGTATGCATCTTCAGTCACCAGTAATAAATTGCAGCCGGTGCTTTGAAATATATTAACGAACTGTTAATAAGAAACTTATAGAAAAAACAATAAAACACTGAAAACTTTGTTTTTAAAAATTTCCACAAAATTTATTACAAAAACTTATCACTACAGCTGTTTCGGCAGAGTGCCTTTCTCAAGTTTCTTTCTCACTTGTGTGTGGAAATGTTCAGACTTAACATGGGCGTAAATTAAGTTAGATTTCTATTACAAATACTCCGTTTCGACGACGTAAGCAGTAAAGATAGGAAACAACAACGTTTATTGTACAAATTATACTGTTTTAGGGAATTTTTATCGACTTTTCACGACACTGTCATGAAAACTACAGTCATTCTGCATTTGTTACTATAGACGTAAAACTTTAGAGGAAAATGCAGTTTTAGGGTGTATATGCCAAAACCACCCGGTAAATTTGGTATTAAAATTTGGGCTTTGACCGACTCGAAGACATTTTATACATCGAAATTTGATAATTCTACGAATAAACTGGTGAGTAGATTAGTTTCGGAAATAGAAAATACTGAAAAAAATGTAACACGTGACAATTATTTTACTTAGGTACCAGTTGCTCGTGATCTTCTGAAAAAGCGCCTTAAAATTGTTGTTACTATACGAAAAAATTAAAGAGAAATTCCACAGGAATTAGTTACTGAAGATAAAGAAAACAAAAGACCAGTAAAAACTACCATGTTTGCCTTTACTGATAGTGAAACTCCAGTTTCTTATAAACCAAAGACTAACAAACTCGTCCTTTTACTTTTAACCCTACACAATACCGACGAAATTGATGAAAATTCTGGAGAAGAATACAAACCATGCATGATTACATTTTATAATAAACACAAATGTGGAGTTATGTTTGCAACGGTATGCAAAAAGACTATATTTTTATAGCAAATTATCAAAGTAAAAACAGAGCCAGTTTACCCAGTAGTAAGGACTTTTTGTTTAACCTTGTTAGGCAGCTTTTAATTAAAAATGCAACAAGAAGTTGTTCAAATGAGTTTTCTATCCTTCGACCCATGAAAGATAGACTCGCTAAAATATGCAATTTAAAAACAATGCGAGAACCAGCAGCTAGATCCAGACAATCGGGTCAATGTAGTAACTGTGATATTTGCCCTAGAAGAAAAGAAAATATAGCAGGACAACAGTCACTTGTAATACATGCAACATTTACATTTGTAGAGAACATACAGTACCAACATGCAAAAAATGTGCCAGACAAGAGGAACCAGTTAAAATAGCTAACTGATTATCACAGCTAACTGATTATCACATATCATTAGCTTGTGAAAGAGAAGTTTTATTTCAATATTTTGGAACTTGTTATTATTTTTTATTTTGATGGTTTAAAAAAAATGCACTGTTTTTAGTTCTCTGTTTTTACAATTCATAAGACCTTTTCTATACCATTTTTCAAAGTAAAAACATTGCACGTCACAATTTATATAAAGTGACGTCACTTTATTTAAAATGTCCAGAACGTCAACCTTAGAGTTCAAATTTTCCTAACACAGCTAATAATACGAAACCCATACGGAACTGCTAGATCTTTCATAGGCGTCAACATGGTATAATAATTAGAAAAATATTGGGAATTTTAGAATTATATTGATTAAATAACCAAAAACATTTGTTATTATTAATAATATACATTTTATGAAATAACTCTTTAAGTCTAATATTCCACAAAATAATAAATTTAATTAAATATATTAGACAATTGTACGCAACTGATACGGGAATACTTCAAATTTTAATGACAGTTCAGCAAGTGGCAAAATTTTATTGCTGCTTTTGTAGAGTAAGAATTTTGTTTATGTTTTGATTTCTTATGCAATTTGATTTTAATATATTATAATATATTAATAAATTGTAATTATAAACACATATTAAATTTAGATTAATATCTTTACAAACTAATTATTGTTGTTAATTGTGATTGTGCTATGCCAAAACAACTAAATAGTCTCTATAAAGCTGATAAGCTTTCATATAAGATAGATTATTTTGAACAAGAAATAATGGCGGGACGTTTTTAATATTAATTCTCTAAAAGAGGTAAGTTTAAAATTTAGAACATATAATTTTGTATTAAAATGTATTTTAGTGTGTTGCAGTAGTCTTAAAACTAAGTGTATTTAATGTTAATATAACAGTTTGACAAATAGTTGACATTTTAAAAATTCCTCACTTATTAACTATTCTGATGTTTTGGCAACGTTGTGGGGTTCTGACGTCGTAAATCTTGAATGACGTGCAATCACTTTTATATGAAAAATTCTATAATCGAGTCAAAGTTTTCCATTCTTTCGTTTGTTTTGGTTATATTTACATTTATAACCTTAGTACTGTAAGTTAGCATTGTGTTCTAACTATATAATATTTAGGTATGTGTATACATACATATTTATCTGAAAATATCCAATGATAAAATGTTAGCGGCTTTTTGCTGACGGATAGTCTCGTTACATCGGATGCGGCAAATTACTAAGGAGGTGTGCTTTCGCTTCACATAAAAGGAAAAAAAATAGAACAAGAATACCAATTCAAATTCGAAATACTAAAAGACTTTTGAATTGCCGCAGGGCGTGTACTTCCGTAAAAAACATGAAGCGTGTAATGACATGTTAACAAAAATTTAATTTTTGTCAATCATCATCATCAGTCATCATCACGATCTGTTTCGTGCTTTTTTTTCTCCAGTTTTTTGTCAATACTGACACGAAATTTCTGACTTAAATTGCAACTTTCTAGCAACAAATTAGGATAAAACATATAAAAAAAATATCATTTTGAAGGTTTTTATTATGACTTTTGAGTTAATTACGAAAATTTGTTTCAAGTCCTCCACTTTTTGCTGTCAACAACTGTCATTTACATGACAGGGTCAGTGTCACTAAAAAAAACTTATTTTTCTGGTCTAATAGTAGTCAATCAATATTAGGCTCTAGGTATAGTGCACTAACGCCAAAAAATGGCCAATTACAGTAACAAAAATGCATTAAAAAAACTTATTTCTGTTTTATATATCAGTTAAAACCTTAAATTATATTATCAATATAATATGTGTGTTTAGCCCTTTTTACATTTTATTTAAACAATATGATTTTTATTAAATAAAGTTCCCTGCTTCGCAATTAAATAATAATGTTTTCTATAAAATATTTATATAAAGCAGCCTTTGCTATATCAGGAAAAATTGAAACTAGCTTTAAATTGAAAGACACGACGTCCCTGGAAATAAATTCTTAAAAGGAATTTCTCAAAATTTTCTCTATTTTACGCAAGAGGTATTTTCTGAAAGGGTATTCTCGTACGCTGCGAATTAAGGATTTTAGTTGCAGGAAACAAACACAATTTTCCTTGCCTCGCTATATAGAAAACATTAAAGTGCAGGGTATTGTCTGCATGCTTATACAAACACTTTGTAAACGCTAAGGGTAGCTTTTTCGATACGTCGATTTTGAAGTTTGTGTAAACACATGAGACGCTTGTAGATTTAAATACCGCAGATTATTACAACGGAGACAACGTTTTGTAAACAAAAACGTTTTTGTTCTTTTTATCGCATGATAGTTTGGTATTTTAAAGTTTAAATATGTATGTAGGGGTTCAATGCGACTTGGTAGTCAAACAAATAAGCTTCTTATTCTTCTTCTTCAATTTTATGTTCCTGCATTTGTTGTCTGTTCTGTTATTACGCAAATTTTGCATTTATATGACGGATTAGATGTGACCATTGTCTTATACAGTTTTATTATGGTATCGTATTATATCGCTTCTTGTTCTTTAATGTTCTGTGAATTGTTTCTATATATATAGATATATATATATATATATATATATATATATATATATATATATATATATATATATATATATATATATATATATATATATATTATCATCACCCAGCCCTTTGTGTCCACGACTGAACATGGGCCTCCCTCATTTTTGTCCATTGTGCTCTATCTTAAGCACTTTTCATTAAATTTCTTGACATTTTCTTGAGATCGTCAGTCCAACGAAAAGGGGGTCTTCCTCTGCTTCTTTTGTCTAACCTCGGCCTCCACTCAAGCAATCTCCTCGTCTACCTTTCATCACTGATTCGGGCAACGTGTCCGGCCTAGTTCCATTTCAGTGTGGCAATTCAGAAAATTACATCGTTAACTCCTGTTCTTCGTCTTAAGTCTTCATTTCTAACTCGGTCATGAACCGATATACTCAGTATTGATCTTTCCATTTTATTTGGAAATTGGTATATTGCTTTTAAAGATGTATTTGAGTTTTCCATAGGCTATCCATGCTGGGTTTATTCTTCTTCGTAGTTCGCATGTGTGGTTGTCTATTGTGGTCTTTATTTCGTGTCCAAGTTATATGTATTTTTCCACTAGCTCTACTTAGTTGTCTCCAATATTGATATTTCCGCTAGGTACTAGGGCCACACTAATTGAAGTTTGTGTAGCATTTTACATATCTCCTTGAGGTTGTCCGAGTACAAAACTATGTCGTCTGCGAATTTCAAATTTGTTCAGGCCTTTCTCTTCCCAGTTAAGTTTTTTATCAGCGTTATGTAGTACTTCGGTAAACAGTTTAGGCGATAAGATATCGCCCGTTTCGGACTCCTCTGCCGATTGGGATATGATGCGTGTTTTTATGTAGTTTCACCGACATAGTTGCGTTCTTGTATGTATTGTAAATTCACCTTGTATATCGGTAGTCAATGCGGCATTCTTGTAGTGCTTCCAGGATTTTGTAAAATTCTACCGTGCCAAAGGCTTTATGCAAAACTACAAAAACCAGAACGAGTGGTCGATTATATTCGATAGTCTTTTCTATTACCGTTTTAATGCTTTGTAGGTGATCATTTGTTCCAAATCCGGTACGAAATCCCGCTTGCTCTATTGACTGGTAGAAATCAAGTTTTTTCTCAAGACGGTTCGTTACTATTTTTGTAAGGAGTTTGTATAGGTAACTAAGAAGACTTATATTTCTGTAGTTTTCTAATTTATAGGGATATTCTATATACAATAGAATTACCTCAGCATTGTGCTATTTGTCGGGTATACTAATGTCCAAAAGGCACATGTTAAAAAGGTTTGTTATTTTCTTAAGTAGGCAAGTGCGTCCGATTTTGATTGCATCGGTAACTACACAATTTTCGCCTGGAGAATTGTTATTCTTAGTTTTTCTTAGGGCGAGTTTTATTTCGTCTATTGTGATTTCCATTAATAGTTCGGATCCTTGGTTGACAATGGCCTTTTTCTTTGTTAATATTTCTGGTACTTAATCTTCTCTGCTATTTGCTTTGCGTTGGCTTGTATACAGTAATTTGTAGAAGTCTTTAACTATTTTAAAAGTTTCCTCTCTGTTGGTTGTAAGATGACCATTTCTATCGTTAATCTTTATTATCTATAGATATAATAATATAATATAATATTGTTTATTACACTTTGATACTTCTCTTTTGTAAGCAAAACTTTTGTAATAAAACGCTCTGCCATTGTTAAATCAAAAATAATCAGTTCTAGGATAATGTAATGTACAGTTCTGTATTAGGTTTTAGGTTAACACAAAGTGTTGATAAAGAAAACACTTCAAGGATAGGTAGGTAATATTATTGTTAATTAAAAAACACAAAGCACGTGCGAAATTAGGATAGAAACACTTTTACTGTCTCAATCAACACTGATGACTGATGACCGATTACTCACGAGGTAAACAAAGGCATTGCGCTTATGTGTCAATCGTTATAATTTAAATTCTTACTTTTACCTAGGTCCCCTAGGAAATGTATACAATTACCGGTACAAGTAGTAAATTTAAAGGAAAGGATTTTTAAAGAATATTTCTTACATTTACCGTCGACTCTGGTAATTGTGTACAATCTACTTAGTCTACAGTTTGCTCTTACCGTAACATGTATATATATACAGGGTGGTCCTAAAGTAATTGTACAAACAGTAACCATAGATTCTGCACTTTAAAATATTACGATTTAAGCCAACTTGCTTTAATAAAATATTGATATTAAGAAAGATACAGGGTGTTAAAGTCGAAATTTAAAATTCTATTTTTCGCTATAACTTTTACGTTTGTAAATATTTTTGGACAAAAATTTATAATTAGACGCTTTTAAGTAGGATAAATTATAATTTTATACATAAATTAATGTTACTGATAGATGGCGCCACATATGCCACAGGTGTGGCATAGACTTGCGCTTAACTTTTTTGCTTTTAAAGTTACCTCTATTTGTGTTAAAAAATATTAAACATACATTATTTTTACAAAGAAAAGGTATACTTGTTAGTAACCTCAAAATTTAACCGTTTTCGAGATAATCGCATTTTATAAGTCAGCTGCCTCATAATTCTTAGTTGTGATATTTGTGCGGTAAAGCACTCAATACCTGTAGATAAGCATAATTAATAGTTTATTCTTATTAAAACAACTCAAAGATGATAATGTAACATTACAAAAATTTTGTTATGGCTGCTAAATGTCTTATTGGAGAAAATATTCTTCATCTTCTTCTTTAGGTGCCGTGTCCGTATTCAGACGCTGGCCGTCATCATGTATACAATTTCCCTTTTCTATCGCTTCTTAAATTTCTATACCTACTGGCGTTGTATTACTTTTTCCCTATTGTAAAATGCTGAAAAACCAAAATATATGGTTTATGTAAGATGGTACACCACCACATTCTAGAGAGAAGGCGTTGAGAACATAGTTAAATATATCTTTTCTGAACGTTGGATTGGACGTGGCAGTCATATTCCTTGGCAATGTGGTGAGATATTGATATAATTATTTAATTTATAAAAAAACCCAAAATAATACTTATTATTCATTACGTAAATAGTTGTTTACCCATTTTTATTATGACAAATGGAAACTAAAGCACAGGTATGAAATAACACACGTGTCTTGTTTCATAATACTTTTGCTACAAATCTTACCTTAAAGACTCAGCATTTTTACAAAAACATCATCGTTGGCCTAATAACCGATATTGTTATAAATATAGTAAACAAACAGGCAATTTAGTTCAGCATAATATTAGTTCGTTAGTTCATAATATTATCATCATTATCATAATAGTCCATTTGTTCAATATGTAATTATAGTTACTCGTAAGCTTATATGAGTGTATATAAGTAACCAATGAATGAGATACATCACAGTTTAATACATTATTTAACCTTTGCGACATAATATACTATAAGATTTGGATATAGATTCGTCCATTATACATTATAGCCACCACGTAGCCCAGAATTTAATCCGCTTGATTTTGGTGTATGGGGCGTATTAAAACAACGTGACTATAAGAATGCCATAAACATTTGCAACCAAATATGGGAAGAAATAAATACTGCAACAGTTTCTTTAGAACCAATGATGCTATTTAATATGAGATGATTTTTATGGAATATATTGACAAATGAATTAATGAAAATGGTAGACATATCGAACACTTACTTTAACAAAAAGTTTAGTAATTTAGTTTAACTATTTCTTAATTTGGTTTGTAAACAAAATGTTTTGATTACGACTTTAATTTAACATAAAATATAAAATGTTTGATGTAAAATCCTATTATTCTGTTTTTTGTCATATCCTATTATTAATTATCCTGCTGATATATTTATTTTATTTAATATTTCGTTAACTATTAACTTTAGTTATTGGTATTTTATACCAAAATTTAGATTTATTAATGTTTTTGTCTATTTTTCCTTCGTTGCCTGGGGTAATTGCCTTAACTCAGAAATATGCAGCTGATTTGTAAAATGCGATTATCTCGAAAACTATTGAGTTTAAAAGTTATTAACAGGTATACCTTTTTTTGTTGAAATAATGTATCTTTAATATTTTGTATCACAAATACAGTTCACTCAAAGAGCAAAAAAGTTAAGTGCAAATTTATGCCACATATGTGGCATATGTCGCGCCCTCTATCCGCTACATCAAAGTGTGCATCAAATTATAATTTCTCATATTTTAAAGTACCCAGTTGTAAATTTTTATGCATAAATGTTTACAAACATGAAAGTTATAGCCAAAAATAAAATTTTTAATTTGCACTTTAACACCCTGTATCTTTCTTAATATCAGCATTTTATAAAAGCAATTTAGCTTAAATCGTAATATTTTAAAGTGTAGAATCTACTGTTTCTTTTTGTACAATTACTTAAGGACCACCCTGTATATATATATATATGTATATATATATTGAAAAAGCGGTAAATGCTAGAACATAAATACAAATTTGGGTATGAAGCGGAAGACAGGACAAAAAGTACTCTTTTTAGCTAACCAAGCTTTCACAAATCTTTATTTGCATCATCAGCGTGCTACAATAAGTAAAATTAGTACAAATTACAGAATAAAAATTATTTTGTATCTTACAGTAGTTAAGGTCAGTAGTGGTAAAGCTGTTAAGAAATATACAACTCTTTTACAGACAAACATTTAAGTCAAATTATGTTGTAAAATCATCATAGAAGTATGCTTACATTTTTTTTTAAATTATGATACATGTTGGACATATCTTTAATATCGGCCTTATTGTTGATAGAATTTTGACCTTTCTTTATGAGAATTATCTTTAATATGCATCTTTTATTGTAGTTATGTTCTTTTTCCTAATTTTATGTATTTTCAAAATCAAGAGAATGGCTATGTTCTAGAGAATGCTTGACTAAGGCTTTAGTGTTTAATTTGTTGATTTGTAGACTATAGGTGTGTGCAACAACCATTTTACGTGATGTGTTTGACCAATATAATATGTTAAAATGTAGTCTTTACAACTTATTATATAAATAACATCCGACTGATTAATTTTATTACCATTAGGTTTAAATTTTAAAAAATATTTTTCAGATGTTTTTGTTGATTTATGTCTAACATTTTCGACATTTGTTCAAAGAATCCATTAATATATGTTAGGGATATAATATGGTGACATTACTATTATTATTGCTGGGTATGGTTTGTGTTTGTCTTGGATGGGTTTCAGAATTAGATTAATTTCTGATAACGCAACTTCTTTTTTTAATTTGACGGTTAAAAAATTCTTGTGAATAATTTTTTTTTCTAAGACATCTTTAACTTTTTTTAGATTTTTAGAATGGTACTGTGGGTAGATACATTAATTTCTCTGTCAATAAGACTGAATATATAAAAGAAGTGTAGAAACTCTCTTCAGAATCTGATTCGGATCGGAAAAGGAACGAAGTAAGTTTAGTCTGGGGTCTGAACATACTGGTATTGAAAGAAATGAAAAAACAGACCTACTTGCCAAAAGAAGGGCAAATAAACATGCTTAGGCCCAAAAGCCATCGTTGGCATAGCAAAAAAGACAGTCAAAAGAACATTATCGGACTCTGTGGAAAGGATGAAACGCAAACACTGGTACGAACAAGTGCATCTTAAATACTCGAAGGATTTTATACATGAACCTTCGAAGAAGTGACCTAAAGATCTACTAGATATGAATAAGAGTGATCTGCGCATTGTCGTAGGTCCCCTAACAGGACATTGTTGCCTCAAGGGGCACATGAACAATACTACGACTAACTCAGCTCCATTTCATTGGCGCAATTCTTCAAATTACATCCTGCAGCATTGTCATATACATTAAATCCTGTCAAATCAAAATATCATGACAGACTTATATGAAAGTGAGATCTAAAATGTCGAAGAGTGTATATACCTAGGTCAAACGATCAAACTAGGCAAATAGAATCGAACGGCAGCGATATTTACAAGAATCCGAATGACTTGGGCAGCAGTATGAAGACTCAGTGTTGTATTGAAAAACATAACAATACATTTAAAGAAAAAAAAAAGGTCGCAGCTAAATGAGCTAAATGCCACCACAATAAATATATCTAGAATTTTTTAATACGGAAAGTGTACCCCTATAGATCACTCCTTTGATAGTCTAGCTATTTGGAATGAGTTAATTTTTTCTTAGAGGAAGTGAAAAATGTATGGCTTAAATCTGAAAAAACTATAAAAATAAATTACTTCAATATATGCAAACGTCATTAAAATACATTAATCTGAATTTCACTTTGCTATGAAACTCACTTAAAGAGTTCATATTAAAGCGTTTACTAATTTAGTCTATTGTAATGTGATACTCGTAATCCATTCCAACTCCACCGATTGGAATACCTACTTTATCAGTTTGTTAGCCAAGTGGAGAACAATGCACTCGCGAGGGAAGTACGCGAACAGCATCTCTGGTTTCGACATCTGAATGCCAGTGTGTTCTTGAAAGATAGAAGTGCATAGAATTATGTGCAGTCAATGCTCTTAACAACGCGTCTTTCAATGGACCGAAAATTGCAATTGGCAACGACAGACTAACTACTGGCATATACTCATTAACGGATTAACCGGAATTGTGCTCACAATATTAAATTAAATATTATTTATTATTGTTCTAGTTGCATCTCAGTTTTTATAAAATATCTCGTTAAAATATCTCACAAATTACAAACTAAACTCTTTTTTAACGTTTTTGGCTTTTAAAATACATGTCATTGCAGAATCTATTTTTTTTTATTACACTCAAGACAAAATAATTTTTTTAATAATTTATTTTTACTTGCCTTACTTAAAGTTAATTTAGATATCTTACCATATTTTAAGATGATACTTTATATTTCTTTCCTTCTTAGGCTTTTTCCCATTACAAGTTCGCCATTTTTATCATCCACAACGCTCTATTTTCCAGCCACCTTATGTATGGTCTCTATCTATCATTACATGTTCTTTGTAAGTTTTCTATCTTATAGCAGGACTTCCTCTCCGTTTTCTTCCATGCGGGTCCCAGTCGTCCAATACTCTTTTAGGTCACCTGTGCTTTGGCATTCTTTGTACATGCACGTAAAACTGCACGGCTCTGTTTTCCAACTTTTTCGTAATTAAGCATTCTACTTCCATTCTGTTTCATATTTCCCCCGAACTCATTCTGTCTCTCATTCTCTCTAGTGATTTGAGACATTTTTTTATAAAGTTCAATTTAACTTTTAATATTTCTGTTTCGTATTATTGTTGGCATTGGCCATACTTCCGCTCTAAGTGGCGTAATAATCAGCACTATGCTCTGAACGATTTTCTTTTGTTTTTCTTTGTTAGAATGGTCGTTGCATATCACTCCATGCAGTGTTTTCGTGGCTTGTTTTCCACGAGCTTTTTCATTTTTATATATTTCTTAAAAGTACCATCTCGGCTTATCATTGGCACTAAATAATTACAATTCCTAAAAATTGTTTCTAAATTTAAGTTCAAACTGCAATCTTGAGTATTCGGTCTTAAACATATTTATCTTGAGTCTCCATAGCTCATATTGTTTCTTTAATTTCCTTATCACAAATTTCATGTCATCTCTGTCTTGTGAAAAGATGACTTTCAGAAGAAAGTGGATGAATTGGTATTAACCAATTGGTTATAACGGTATTTCTGGATGCCCTACGTCTTCAGATAGTCGGGTAGATAGCAAAAGTTTTTCTGAAATTTGTAAATCTTTTACAAATTTCGTACAGCTCAAAAAGACAGAAAACGACAGTCGTTTTCATTTAAGGCTACCAGATTAAGTGGCACTTTTTGCAGCTTACACTGGAACCGTGAAAAGAGCAGGACACATTCGCTGGCTTTCCGTGTATGAGTTTGTATCTACCCGACTGTCTGAAGATGTAGGGAATACAGAAATACCATTATAACAGTCTATTAAAGGACATATATTATATATTCTGCTATAGCATTTTCATTTTTGGGTTCCCTGGTCCTAGTGCTTTGTTGTTTTTGACTCACTTTAGTATATATAATTACAGGATCCAACTTGTAACTACAATACATTTTGGTGATGGCTATCGCTGCATTCCCGTTCTCCTCCGCCAATCCTCCTGGTCCAAGGCATGTTCCTCCTCCAAACCTCTCGATTCCATCGCTCTTCTAAGTCGTTCATGGTATGAGTGTCGTGGTCTACCTCTTTTTCTTTTTCCAGGGGGTTTCCATCTGTGAAGTTTTTGGGGCCAACCTTCGTCAGGCATTCTCAATAGGTGTCCAAACCATTTTTAACCTCTTCTTTTTTTTATAGATTCGTTGGTCTTTCTTTTCAGCCTTGATGTTCTAGCACTTCTTCTCAAATAATCCATTTCAACTGCCAACAATCTTCTCTGCAGGTCTGCATTAATTGTCCATACTTCAGAACCATAACAAAGAACTTATTCAACCATGGTTTGCCCTATTCTTTTTTTGTTCCTTTTGGAAATGTTGCGATCCCACCAGGATAAGGAGTTTAGACATCCTAAAATTTTACGTCCCTGATTAATTCGGTGTTTAATTTCGGTTTCTCCCAAGCCGTTTTTATCAATGAGTGCTCTTAAATATTTAAATTTTTCCACTTGTTTGATTTCCACGTCCTCATCTATCAACACTTCAAACCTTGCATCTGAATTGATAACTAAATATTCTGTTTTCTTCATTCTGACTTGTAACCTTTATTTTACATATTCTCTGTATGGATGCTTTATTATAAATTCTAGATCATAAGAACCTTGAACTAGGACGACTTGGTCATCCGCAAAGTTCAGAGAGAACAATGCGTCATTTCCTATGGGAATTTCCATTCCCTGGCAGTGGTTTTTCCAATTTTGGAGGGCTGCCTCAATATATAAATTATACATTACAAAAAAACAGTAAGGGTGACATACTGCATCCTTGTCTTAGTCCTTTAGTTACTTTTATTGGCTCTAATAGTCTATTTCCGATTTTTAGGTAAGTAATGTTATCCCTTTCTTTCCTTAGATTTTCTTTAGTAATTTAGTTATATTTTTCTTTGTGATTTAGGCTTCCTCCTTCCTTAGTCTTGTAAGGTATACTTCGGCCTATTCTCCTCCAATAATTTTGTGTAACGGTTATCTTTTCTTTGGTGTAATTATTAATTGTAATTTAGTACTTCTGTTTTTATTTTTTTTTCTATGCTTTTAATAATCTGTAGTATTCTATCGTTTTGTGTATGTGTTTGCACATTCCCACCCAGTATTTTTTTTTTCTCGAGCCGTATTCTTTGCTTTCGACGCTGTGTTTAATTGGTTTTTATATAATGATTTTTACTAAGTATGGGATAGGAGATCCAGCGCCTTAATCTTTTATTGTTTGGAGGATTATAGTTTCTGTTTGTTAATCAAAATCATTTCTATATTCAATCTAAGGTCGTTATTGATACATCCATCCAGGATACTCGGAGGGAAATGATAGATTTGAATATGAACTTAAAGTAACATAATGGTTTCCGCTGTATGGTATTAGGAGATTAACCAAGGCTCGCGTAGGGAGGGGCGTATCTCTGAAGTAGGTCTGTAATTTATCGGGATTATAGATGAGTGTATATCCGTTATAATCCTTTTAAATGCCTTTATTCTTTTTGAGAGAAAAAAACTAAAAGAAAATGAACAAATATTCAAGGAGAAAATTAAAAACATAATGCCCGAGAAGACGGAATGCTACGGAAATCCTGAAGAAAAGTGGCACCAATGGGAAAGAAAAAACAACACTGGATCTCACAAGAAACAAGAACATTAATTGAAGAATGAAGAAGACTTGCTCAACAAAACAAAAGACTGAAAATATAATATTCAGAGATAAACAAAACTATCATGAAAAAGATCATCACCATCATCACAATGATACAAAATACTTCGAACTTCGCAAAGTTTCTGCGCCATTCTGTTATGTTGCTTGCTTGAATTTCTTAGTCGACAACATCGGTCTTATTAGCATCTTGTATTATCCCGTCTAACTATCTCAGATTTGGTCTGCCATGTCTTCTTATTCCCACCGGCTGCGGCTGTACTGCTAAAATTTTTTTATCATGTTCGATTCAAGGACCAGGGCTGTATATCCTACCCAACAACACGCTTGGAAAATGAGATAAAGGAAAAAGGCAGTGAATGTCGGAACACATCTCTTCTTCAGAACAGGCAAAATAATTTAGTAATTATGGCAACGTGTTAACTAGTATCATCCTAATTTACGGATTAACTTAGTCCGTAGTAATCAAAACGAATAAGCAGTATTTTTTAAGTTATGTTTATTTCCAAAGATTTTTGATAAAAACTGATATACAAGGTGGTCCAGAATTATGTACATTAATTTCTAGAGCTCATAGGACGTCTAAAAATAAGGGTACTTCTTTATGTACACTTTTTTATAAAACTGAATAATAAGGAAGATACAACCCTTTAAAGGGGTGAATTGAAATTCTTATTTTTTCAAATATCTTCCAAACGGTTTTGAATGCGGAGTTCATATTTTGGGAGTGATTATAAGACATTAGGATAATTAATTTCATGTCACCACCTACCACATCCTATATTAATACAGGGTAGTTTTGGAGGGTAAATGGGGGTTATTGCGTTACATATTTTTTAATTTTTAAATATTTTAAAAAAATTGTTTCCTTAGACTTTTCTACGCAAAAAAGGTGCTCGTGTAATATTTTGATAGATATCACCGTTTTCGATTTATTTAAACTCGAAGGTATACATGTATTTTATTGTAATCGTTACATTTCTTAATATTCATCAAGTATGCTTTGGAATTGACACTTATGTTAGCAGCAACACTTTAGTCTCAAGTAGTCTATAAATTGTCAGTGACGTTTAATATCAATTAAATTACTTTATCTACAGTTTTATTGTACTCGACAGTGAAATTTGTTTAACACGTCTCTTTTGCTATATTTTTAAATTTGTTTGCCCGCAATATGGCACACTATTTAAATTCTGAGATGACAGACATACTTTTAGTATTACGGGAATGTTCGGGAAATGCTGGTGCAGGAATTGTTACCTGACGATATGCCACTTAGAGTTGATTTTTGTGAAGTATTGCAAAATAAAGTTCAAACTGCACAAAATTTTTTAAGCAACATTCTGTTTACAGACGAGGCCACATTTACAAGACAAGGTATGTTCAATTCTAGAAATATGCACTTTTGGGTTGAAGAACATCCAAGGGCTACAATGGAATCTCACTTCCAACGCACGTTCAAGATAAACGTTTGGGCAGCTACTTTAGGAAATAGTTTCATAGGATACCACATCTGCCCCGGAAATTTAAATGGTAACATGTATTACAATTTTCTAAACAATATTTTACATGATATTTTGGAAGATATTCCATTACAAATACAAAGAAACATGTTTTTCATGCATGATGGTGCTACACCACATTACACAAGAATTTGTAGAAGGTGGTTACATGAACATTTCCCTGATAGGTGGATAGGCCGGGGTGCGGATGCACCGATTCATTGGCCTGCTCGTAGTTGTGATCTTAATCCAATGGACTTTACAGTATGGAGTTATTTGAAATCAAAAGTGATTTCAAAAGTGATTTGAAATCAAAAGTGAATCCAATTAATACAGTAAATCAGTTAAGAGACAAAATTGAACAAGTATTTACCGATTTACAAAACGATCCAGTAACATTAAATGGATTAATGCGTTCGCTAAATAAAAGAATTAGATTATGTATTCAACAAAATGGAGGACATTTTAAACAGTTGTTGTGAAATATTATTTTCGCCATTAATTAAATGTTAAGTATTAATTAAGTTTTCCATTAATTTGTAATATTATTGCTAACACAAGTGTCAATTCCAAAGCATACTTGATGAATATTAAGAAATGTAACGATTACAATAAAATACATGTATACCTTCGAGTTTAAATAAATCGAAAACGGTAATATCTATCGAAATATTACAAGAGCAACTTTTTTGCGTAGAAAAGTCTAAGGAAACAATTTTTAAAATATTTTTTTTAAATATGTAAAAATTAAAAAATATGTGACGCAATAACCCCCACTTACCCTCCAAAACTACCCTGTATTAATATAGAATGTGGTAGATGGTGACATGAAATTAAAACCGTTTGGAAGATATTTAAAAAAATAAAATTTCAATTCACCCCTTTAAAGGGTTGTATCTCCCTTATTATTCAGTTTTATAAAAAAGTGTACAAAGAAGTACCCTTATTTTTGGACGTACTATGAGCTCTAGAAATTAATGTACATAATTCTGGACCATCTTGTATAACTAGGAAACAGTTTCAGACCAATAAATAATTTTATGTCACTAAAATTGGATAACTGTTGGTTAAATACAACAGATAAAACTCAGATAAATATTTCCATGAATATATCATCGTGATCAAATAAAAAACAGGAAAATTTCACATTTTTAAAAGCATTGTAAATACTGTACATATTTTTGGTATGTTTTCACATAAAACTCGAGATTTATAAAATGCGTTTTTTTGGGAAACCTCTTTTTCATCGTTTTTCGGATGACCTCCATCAACTCTCGCATAACAATAAAATCTGGCACATTCAAATTCGAGTCAAAACTCACGTCTGCGGCTTGTTTTCAGCACAAAAGCTTGATTGAAAAAATGCCAGATGACGCTACTAATCTTGTAAACATTACATTTACATATATACATCTACAACGCTGCGCGTTGCTAAAGAATTTTAATGGATGATGTTTGAATTATACTTCTAAATGAGTTTGATTCGTTGAAAAAAGGTAAAGAACTTACTGTATTAGAGGTACAACCTTCCTTTAGGTTTCTAATATTTAGTAAAAATGACACTCAGAAATACATTTTAAAATTCACTAGTTTTTCACTAGAAATTTTTTGGATATTTTGGAATAGGTACTAAAAAGTCCAATTTATATGAAATTGTAAACTTTATTTATCTCCACCAAGCAAAGTTTTAAATAATATTTAGTAAATCCTGAAACGAGCTTTGTGTAAAGGTTTCCGACAAAAAAAAGTTGTTTGCTTATAAAAATAAAGTTTTTAAAATAAATTAACAATGCAACTATAATAGTTACAGTTCCCGACGTCGGCAAAAACGTTTATGATAGATTCTTCTTTTTCTTCTACGATACTAAAGCCCAAATTAAGCCTTGGCCTCCTTTATTTTTTGCCTCCACCCTTGCTTGTCTGTGGCTGATCTTTTCCATACACGGACTCCTAAAACGTCTTGTGTGTCGCTGTTTACAGTGTGTTCCCAGCGCTTTCTTGGCTTTCCAACCGGTCTCTTTTCCTGCATTCTAGCATTCAGTGTTCTTTTTGGTAGCCTTTTGGTAGTATCCACTCCCATTCTTATCACATGTCCGGTCCACTGCAATCTTTATGATAAAAACTATCTTCAAACTTTGAGTATCGCTTCATTAGGCCAACACGATCTGACACGGTTTCCCTCTGCGACGTTTTTCGGTTCTGGTGCGTTCTTCCTCTAACTTTCCCGATATATGTTGTTTTAAGATATATCAAAAATTTATAGATACTGCTATACTTTTTATTTAATACCTTAAAAATTAAAAGTAAAACACAAAACTAAAATTATCTGACGATAAATATGGATCATCGTGTCAGACGCGTTAACAAAACTGATGTGTATCAAAGACGTCTATAATTAAAAATATTTTTGATTATACGGGGTCAGTCATAATAAGGGAATGAACCAAAATTTCATTTTAAAAAATTTTTACTAAAAATATGAATAGTTTAGAATATAATATGTAGCATGTATAAATTTCTATAACTATCGAATATTTAATGTATAAGATTTATTTGATGCGTCCCTGGCTATGTATAAAAAATGCTTGAGTTCTTGTTTATATAAGTGTTTTACGACACATCTAACAGAAATTTAAGTTGTGTTTTGACCTATGTGGGAGATTTGTAGAGCAGCGTTACAACAATTTGAGAGGTCCACATGGTTTTAAGCAGGAGCGTTTGAGAGGCCGAGTTTTGAAGATTTCAGTTTTTTGTCATCCAGGATAATCCGAGGCCCCAATCCAGTGTCCAAGTGTGCGTTCATAATGAGGCGCCGACCCTCGATCGGACCATAGGATGGTATTATATTATCATCGCCACGTAAAATAAATGCATTATTTTAAACGTAAACGTTCACTGTCAGTGCTATGCTCTAGGCGAGGATATTATGCCATGGTCTCCGTAATGGACGCACCATAACTTCCAAAGAATTGTCTATTTGTGTTCCCTGGTCATTTCAGACCAATTTGCAGCTTGAGCGAGACACAGTTTGTTGTATGTTATTCCAATAGGGAATTTTCAACAATCGACCGAATAGAACAGAACAGGACGAGAACCTACAGCATACATAAGAAATAATACGAGGAAAATAACGATACCATATATAAAAGGTCTATCAGAAAAACTTTAAAAGATAAGAACTAAATTCAACATTGCAACAACATTCAAAACAACAAACACATTGAGATCTATTTTGTCTAAATCTAATCCTAACAATAAATCAGAAAGAACAAATAATTGTATTTATAAAATATTTTGTGAATGCGATCAGTTTTATTTAGGTGAAACATCAGAGGCATTAAATATTAGAATAAGTGAACATAAATCTTTTATTAAAAATAGAGTATTTAATAGATCTCAAATATGTAAACACGCATGGGAAAATAAACAAAGTTCCATGGAATGATTGAAGTATAGACCTAAAAAAAAACTTGGTAAAAAGAGAAGCGGCTCTAATTAGACTAAATGAGACCAATTGTGTCGCAAATTCCTCGGCAGAATGCAGTAGGATCTGGGTACCCATATTAAAAAAGGAATAAAAGGAAAAGTAAAAATACCAGTATATAAAATCAGAAGTTGGTGTTTATTGAGACTAAATTAAATGTAACAATAAATACCTACTATGTCGGGATAGTATTATGAGGTTTTTTCCCTGGTTTTTTCCTGACGATTTACTATGGAATCATTAACAAACTTTTATTGTCATCATGGCATGATGTTGTCTTTTTAATGACGAATTACTTGCTATGATTTCTTTTGACGGATATTTTTAAGTTAAAGTTAATTTCATGTAATCGCATACACTATCTTTCAATAAAGTCGTCCCAGGAACGCAACCCACAAATATTGGCGATATCATTTAAAAGTCGTCTACTTTAAAATCTATGTCTAATTTGTCAATATAAATGAGTAAGATAAAATTAAATTTTTAGAATAAATTTTTACCAAGTATCAAAAAACAAAATTTGTTTAATTTATTAATATAAATAATTTTAGTTTCTTTTAATAAACACAAGTTTGGTCCATTTCATTGTTTCGGCAGATCTTGTATAATCCAAAATAATTTTAAATTATAGTCTTTGATAAATATTAATTTTGTTTTAAACATTTTTTCGTATACCCCGTAGTGTAGCCGCAATAAAAAATAACCAGTGGTTTGGCGCACCCTGTACATATACATTGTTTTTTAACAATATTTTGATTGGACTACACACTTAAATTTTTTTTTTAAAACTGCTCCTTTTTCGACTCTATTAACTAGTAGCCAAAAATATTAAAAAAGAAAATTCTCTTTTCTAAAGGTGTATCTATAATGTATAATATGTGTATAATTTATACCTATGTCGTTTCTTGCTGTTATTTTCTTTTGTATTTTGATTTCTAATCTTTTCAATATAACTTCGGTCTTAATTTCTTGCCATATTTCGAAATAATGGACTCTAATATTATCTTATAAAATGCTATCTTTATTATTTCGTGCGCTACTGCAACAGATATTCCTGCACATATATAAGACCTATTATAAAACAAAAACATTTATTACCAGTGCCCAAACCCAAAATATAATTTACAATGTTTTGTTCTCGCTCGTTCCTGCTAGCTATTGTTACTGCTGTATCCAGGTAGCTAGCCATTTAAATTCTGTATATTTTACAGATATTTTCAAAGTTGGACTCAACTGCAACCACATTTTCTATAGTTTATATAAATAGTTGAATAAATTCTAGGTTTACATGGCTTTTTCTTTGTGCTTAAATATATTTAAAATTTAACAATGGTAGAGTTTGTTTTGGAAGTTCAGCGTTTACATAGAATTTAGCAGGCATAATATTATGATATCGCACATTTTATGAAGATCTATGTTTTTATATTTCAGAAGAAAATGACACATGTACAATACATTTAACACAACAATACTTGATGGAAATTCGTGTTGAATGTTAAAACAAAACAAATACTTTTTTAGTTTCCACAAGAATATCATTAACTTTACATCTTTTTTGTACAATAGGTTTCTCAGAAAAGAAGTAATAAACTAACTACGCGTGCACACAATTTGCAATAATTATTAAGGGACAATTCATTGCTGTCATTTAAAACAACTAACTGTAATATTCTTGCATTCAGCATCTCATGTGGAGGTTGCTGATTATCATGGCTATTTGTATTTTCAAAACCGCTGTTCATATTTATTTGACGATGTCATTCCGATCCAGTCACGAAGGTTTTGCAGCCAAGAAATTCCTTTACATCTATGCTTTTTCGTCCAACATTTTCTTGCATATATTATACCTCTAGAACATTAAAAGGCGATAATAGGAATTTTGGAGTGGGTTTTCTGCTACATAAAGACGTGGATCAGGTAAAACAAACGATTTGCAGCAAAATCGGACATAATGTGTGCAATTAGAATTAAAGGAATAGAGAATATGATATCGCTGATAAATATACATGTTCCAACAGAAGAAAAAGCAAAAGAAGTGAAAGATGAATTTTATGAAGAATTAGAGTTATTGTCTGAAGAAACGCCGAGACAAGATATTAAAATTATTATAGGCGACGCCAACGCAAAGGACGGAAGAGAAGATATATATAAAAACATAACAGGAGGTGAAAGTAAACATATGAATACAAATGATAATGGTCAGATTGATTATATTTGCAATTAAAAACAGGATGGAAATAATGAGTACGCATTTCAGGGGAAAAAAATAAATAAAATTTATTTCGAGTGCAAGTACCAGCTTCTTTCCTATCACGGGATCTACGTTTTTCTAGTTAGGTTTTCAAAAATTTGATCTAGATTAAGTAGTTGTCTGTAAATGTCGTTTTCATGTTTTTGAATGTCCATTTACACTTATTTCAGTTTTTTTCACGACACTTAGCGTGACGAATCGAGTAAATATAGAGGGGATGGTGGATTCTCGTGAGATTAGTCTACCAATCCAACGTGTCATAAAGAGCCATACGCTGCTGGTTTATTACTTTCGAAAACGAACGAAAAGGAACAGACTAGCAGGATTAGGCCAGATCAAATGACGAGGGTTTGGTTATGTAATGAATGAAGTCACCCAACCGGCATTGTCCGGCTTGCAAACCAAAAGAGGATATGGCTCCACTCTGATAGCCCGTCTTCAACTTTTATTTGTATTGTTTAATGGATAGAAGTTGACAAATATCTTTAACAGTATCCGTCAACCTTTTTGAGAGTATCTGCTAGTTCTTCATATTGTACTCGATCAAAATCCTTTACGTTATATATAAAATTTATTTATTTAAAATTTATATATACAGTGTGGTGCACCGAAAACGAAACAGAGGCATTTACTGGCAGATGATTCCTTTTTTGAAAAAACGCTCGGACCCGTCGATTTTGTTTTCGAGGGGGACACAAAATTGGCATAAAATCACTTTAACATTTGCAGCCCCTTAAGCGGGGGTGGCATCATCCCTAAAATCTTAAATGAAAAGGGGGGTCGAATGAACCATTATTTGAAAGGTCTTTCAACTCCCTTTATAATGATGTAAAATTCATGTATTCAATTCAGTAGTTTTGGAGATTTATTGATTTAAAGTTTAAAGTAGACTTTAATAGGTACATCAAATTATTTTGAACTTCTTTCAGAAGAAATTTGAGTAAAAGCATTTTCTTGATAAGTAAATGCTTTTATTTACTACGCCCATGTTTTATTAATAATAAAAATAGCAATTAAAGTGTCCTTTGTGACAAAAAAAGTTGTTTCTTGAAGAAAGATAAGTAGAGAATGCCACGTACTTATTTTAAATAGGAAATAGTACATTAGTTTGCGATTGATTTGACCAATCTTTGTTCGTAAAATATCATTTATTGCTTTATACATAAATTAACCATGATATATTCCACGGCAGAAAGGGTTGAAATTATTGAAATATTTTTCGGAAATAATCAGTGCGCTAATAGAACAGCACAAATTTTTAATGAGCGACATGAGAACAATAATGTGCACCGAAAATATGTTCTAGAACTTGTAGCTAAATTTCGGGAAACTGGATCAGTCGCCAATAAAAAACGTAATATTGAAAATCCTATAGGGAACGAAGCAACAGAAGTGGGGGTTTTAGGGCAAGTTATTGTAGATCCTACATTAAGTACCCGCAAATTGCAAACTTCGTGTGGTGTTAGTCGACGTACTATCCAACGGATTCTAAAGGCCCATAATTTTCATCCGTATAAAATTCACCTTGTACAAGAACATAATGAGGACGATTTTGATAAGCGACTAGAATTTTGTGAAGTTATGAGTGAACGAATTACAAACGATGAACAATTTTTATTTAACATTTGCTTTTCCGACGAATGTTCCTTTTTTTTTAATGGCGAAGTAAGTCGTCATAATTGTCGATATTGGTCGGACTCTAATCCCAGAATTTACCATGAGGTACACACACAGCAGCCACAAAAATTAAATGATTGGGCTGGCATTTTTGGCGATCATTTGGTTGGTCCTTTTTTCTCACCTGGAAATTTGACTGGTGAAATGTATTTGGAATTACTGCAAAATGCCATAGATCCTGCGCTAACAGATATAATTGAAAATCAGAATGATGGTCGATACGTTGAGAATATGTTGATGTTCCAACAGTATGGTGCCCCACCACATTACGCATTAAGAGTTCGGCATTATTTAGATCAGACCTTTCCAGGTCAATGGATTGGTAGAAGAGGTGCCGTTGAATGGCCCCCAAGATCGCCAGATTTATGACCTTTGGATTTCTTTTTGTGGGGTTACTTAAAAAGCAAAATCTATGCTACTCAGCCAACATCCTTAGAAGATTTACGACAAAGAATTGTGAATGAGTGCCATCAAATTACTCCTCAAATATTGCAAAATGTCCGGCAACGTTTTCAGCAAAATCTTTATTATTGCATGGAAAGTAATTGTGGTCATTTTCAACATTTACTCGGCTGACTGGTCAGTTCATTCTTTATTTTTCAACAACTTTGCTGCTATGTATTGCTCTCCTCTTACGATGATGTATTTAAACTTTAAATCAATAAATCTCCAAAACTACTGAATTGAAGTACATGAACTTTACATCATTGTAAAGGGAGTTGAAAGACCATTTAAATGATGGATCATTCAACCCCCCTTTCCATTTAAGATTTTAGGGATGGTGCCACCCCCCGCTTAGGGGGCTGAAAATGTTAATGTGATTTGATGCCAATTTTGTTTCCCCCTCGATAACAAAATCGACGGGTCCAAGCGTTTTTTTTAAAAAGGAATCATCTGCCAGTAAATGCATCTGTTTCGTTTTCGGTGCGCCACCCTGTATATAAAACTAATGAAACAGGTATATCCCGGTATTGATTAATCTCTAGATTGCTGCACTAAGACTTGAATATCAAATAAAGATTCCCTTGTTAAATTTTTTGATGGTATAAGGTATAATTTTATTGTGTAAATACTTTTTTTTATAGCATCTTGTTGGCTAGTGGTATTGGCTATTTTTATAATAAAATATATTTTTTAAGAGGATTGCGTATGTTAATAGGCTGTAATTAGAATATGACAGTAAAATATTCACAGATAAATAAGTTTCCTAACAATATATATATATATATACAGAGGTGTGTTTCAAAAATGTCTACGCACTTTTTTATATTCTAGCCATAATTTCTTACTCAGATCCTACACAAAAAGGTAGAAACCTTAAAAAGTCCCAATTTCGAATCACACCTTACACCTTCTCAGTGAAAATGCGAACAGAAAATTATATTTTCTCTTTAATATTCGAAAAGGAGAAACGGAATGGGATTATACGTTTCCTATGAGAAAAGAAGTTGATAACTAATTTAACTTCAGTGCAGCTAGTTTTTGATAACCCTCCTGCGACCCAAGATAATTCTGAAATTGAATTCTTTTTATATTATTTTTTTAGAAGGGAAAATTGCCTTTGCGAACGAGATTGAAACACGTTTTAAATATTTCAGGCCCACAACTTTAATATTCTTTATATTTGTGTTTAATAAATGATTAAAATTTAAACGTCTATATTGTCATAGTGCAATTAACTTATTTATAATTACCCCATTAAAAGCAGTAGAGATGGATGCAATGAGAAGATCTTTAGGTATTTCCAGACGAGACCGAATCAGAAATGATGTAATAAAACAACGTATGGGAATAGAAGGAAATATAACTCAAGATATAGAGAAGAAACAATTAAGGTGGCATGGGCATGTTCAACGGATGCCAGCATCAAGACTCCCCAAAAAAGTAATAGAATGGCAACCGATAGGCCGACGGAAGAGAGGAAGACTCAGATTAGAATGGCAACACGGCGTAAACAAGTCCATGAGCGAAAGAAATTTAACAACAAACGACTGCGAAGATAGGAAGAGATGGTGTTTAGGTATCGGACAACGTCGAAAGACGTTCTAAACCGATGTACATATATATATATATATATATATATATATATATATATATATATATATATATATATATATATATATATATATATATATATATATATATATATATATATATAATTATCCAATTAATGCTTATACATAATACCGTGTGATACTGAAAAGTCAGCAACTGATTTGATTTAGATCGGCTGTAGGAATTTCAATGTTTGCAAAATTTTATACAAATATCAACTGTGACTTTTATTATTTATTTAGAAAATAAAGTATAACTCTTCTTTTGTCAGCTAGTTTATTTTAATGATCATCAGCATAAGTGGCTTTACAATCCATTGTGGATCTTAGCCTGCTCACAAAGAAGTCGCCACTCCTGTCGATTCCTGGCAACTTCTCTCCATCTTCTGACCCTTAGAATCTGTAGGTCTTCTTCCACATCATTAACCCATCTGGTTCGTGGTCGTCCTCTACTTCTTGTACCCTCTGGTTTTGAAAATGTTAATCTCTTCGTGTATTCGTGATATGACATTCTAGCAATGTGTCCAGCCCATCTAAGTCTCTGCACTTTAACAAATTTTACCATATCGGATCGGTGTATAACTAAGATAGTTCAAAGTTGTATCTTCGACGCCAAAAATCTTTCTAAAAGTTTTTCTTTCAAAAATACCAATAAATCTTTCACCATTTTAAGATAAAGTCCACGTCTCAGCTCCATATATCAAAAATCGGTCTTATTAAGGTCTTGTATATATTGAGCTTTACTGCGCGTTTTATATTTTTATTTTTTAAATGTTTCTAGGGACCGTAAACAGTTCTGTTTGCTTTTGCTATGAATCTTTTTATTTCGTCGCTTGTCGTGTTTGTTGTGTTTACTAGCGATCCAAGATATGTAAATTCTTTGACTTGCTCAAAAGTATGGTTGTTAATTTGAATTCTCTGTTGGATATTTCTGGGGTTTTTAGAAACCAACATATATTTATATATACCTATAACATAAGACCTAATTCACTTGCCGCGTCCGCAAGCCTTGTAAAATACTGCATCATGTCTCTCATACTTCTGCTCACTATAACTATATCGTTAGCGAATGCGAGAATTTTCGTCGATCTATTAAAAATAGGTAAATTCATTCTAATATTAATTTGTCTGATTGGCTTTTTCAAGGCAATATTAAAGAGAAGACACGCTAGCGCATCATCCTGTCTTAGACCATTATTAATGTCAAAGAACGTGGAGTTTTCTCCTTCAATTCTAACGCATAAGCTTACGTTTTGCATTGCTGGTTGGGTCAACTTAACTAACTTAGGTGGAATCTCTAAATCTATCATTGCATTATATAATGCAGTTCTTTTCACACTGTCATAGGCTGCTTTGAAGTCGACGAAGAAATGGTGTGCATCATGTTTTATTCTAGTATGTTTTCTGGAATCTGCCTATCTGCTTGAATTTGATGTGTAGTTGGCATTCCAGCAGTTAATCCGCATTAATATTGAATAATAGTATCCTTTGTAAATTTTTTTTAAAAAGTCTTTCAAACAATACATTGCTGAAGATTTTTAACCACTCTTCTGGTACCTATTCATTCTGCATTTAAGTACTATTAGTTGATTAATTGCTGCAAACAGGTAATCACCATATTTTTTATACATTTCCGAACAGATTTCATTAATTCCTTATTTTAATGATAAACCTTCAAATAGTCACCTATATTCCCGCCCTTCGATTTGTAATGTTGAGTCAGTGGGAGTTCGTGCTTTTATTTATTTGTATATTTTAGTAATGCTAATCCGTTGTTAAATTTTGTTACTTTGTACCCTCTGGATGATCGATTGAAGGTTACACAAAGAACGGTACTAGGCTCGGGCTTCAGTCTGGTAGAGGTATCTTGGTCGGGGTTCTTGTTACAGCTCAAATATCTCGGATCAATTAAAGAAGTACTTACGACACAAAGACAAGAAGTTAGAAGAGAAGATAAGAGATAAGAGAAGAAAAGTTATTTGGGCACCACCCTATTTTTAGAGGAACAGGGAAACCTTAAGGCATAGAGAATACGATAATGAGAAAGATAAGATACAGTTAAGATACGCGAGAATAAAATAAACCGTGAGAGAAAAGGTATCTTGATCGTGCGGTACACACTCAATATTTCGACACAGATACACTAATTATACGATAAAACAAATAACATAAATCAGTAAAAATGCCTGAAAGAGATACACCATGCACAATAATATATATTCATATCATAACAATAAAAATAAAAAGCAAAAGGTTCGTCAACAAAATTATATTGAGGTATATAAAAAAAAATACACTATAACAATCTTTACGGCACAGTTAGATGACACGAGATAAGTGATTGATTAATTTATAATCGAATAAAAACAAAAAATATTTTTTTTGGGAAAATAATTCTGCATAACGTAGTATTCTCAAGAATAGAAGAAAGCAAGGGACATTATAATAGTCAATATTCGTCAAACAAATTATTATTATGCCTTGAGAACACTTAAACGTTTACCAAAAATTTTTTTTATTGAATGTGATCACCTCAAATCTATATATGAAATTTAACATAAATATACCCTACATTAATATAAAAGAAATGGTCCGTAATTTATACATATATTATATCGTAGGTTCAAACTCATAATAGTTCGTTCCGTTTAACCATAAACAGCAAGGTCACTAAACTAAACGTTATAAATCAAATTCTTACGGTTTAGGTATCAAAGTTGAGCTTTAGTCAATAAAATTTACTACTCACAATTAATATGCCACAGGTGGATACAGATAGTGGCGTTAGGCCTTCAATAAAGTCACTTGACACTTGGTCCTCGGCAACAGGTAGCTACAGCAACGAATTACGGTTTTCAATCCGTCTCGGGTTGATTTCGGCAGACGAGAAGATAAACAGCCAAACAGGAATAGCACAGGTAATAATCGGTAGTAGAGATGAATGATGAATAATGCACAATGAATAGTGAATATTAAATAATGGCTAATGGCTAATGGCTAATCGTTAATGGCTAATGGTTAATCGGCAAACAGAAGTGACCTCGTTCCTTCGAAGTGGAACACGTCTGTTGGACAAAAGAGAAAATATTTAATATAGGACTCACTGTGTAAAGATAAATAAGGGTGAATTGAAAATCCACTTACCGCCGATTGTCGAAGATAAGACCGCTTGCCACAGGAACCAACTTGGAAATGAATATCGGATTGTGAATTTAGAAGGGCTTAGACAAGCGAAGGTTGAAAATAGGGAAGGGATATTGGCTGAAGGATGCCACGCGAAATTGACATTAAATATCCGGGATATTGGGGTTCATTTTCGTAGCGTTTACCAATAGAAAGTAAAGTTTCTACGAAAAACAACTCTTCTGATTTTCTGAGAAGGTAGCTCGGAGATTTCACAATAGGTCCTTTTTCCTTTGTTATTAGGAAAGATTTTTATGTAGCAAAACAAGATAAAAAGAAGAAGAAACATTTGGCGAAGTTATTTCTTTGTTAAAAAAAGGCGTAACAAAACGAAGGTATGCAGGCATGGGCGGCGTGAAAATAGTTTATTAAAGGGAATAATTTAAAGAAATTATGAACATGCTTCACAGCCCTTTCCACGATGTAAACTGGGTGTACTGAGTTTGCATCGGAACTGTGAAACAAGGAAGCATGGGAGAACTATCGTAAAGACAAGTTGAGAAAAACAAGGAAAGTTTACGTTACTACGATAACACATACGTACAATATGACCAAGTAACATTATAACATAACATAAACGATACACTAAATAGTATCTATCTAACACAATAGACAAAACATAAAAGTAATTCTACAAGTTTTACAAAAGTTATAAAGGTATATGCTTAATAATTATAATTTTTACAAAAGGTATGAAAGTACAAGCTTAATGAATTTATTTAACCTATATAATATTTTTATACAACTATGTTAATATATACACTTATGTGTCAAAAGGTATAAGAGGGTATCCGCTCGATATTGTTACAGCAAAATAGGACACGTAAGGCAAACAAGGCAATATGGAGATCGTTAAACAATGAGCGAGAGAGTGAGTTCGTCGCGAGATTGTTAACGTGAGGCACCTTGGTTTAAATAACACTGTATCAATAGATAGTCCGAGTATTTTGCTTAGATATCATCACTAGAAAGATAGACTTAACCTAGTTTCAGTGGTGTAAGAAGATAGCTAAAAATCCATATAACGGTACTTATTGAAATATTAGCGGTAATAATAGACGATTAATATGCCAACGTTTTTCGTAACCCGGCATAAAGGTAATAAGACTAATGTTAAGTTTTGGTTAGGTAGGTAGGGAGTTTGTAACTAACAAGGAGAATTGTAATGAGGATTTGCGTACTTAGTATCTCTTAATGATTATCAAAAGTCTATGCAGTATTAACAAGAGATTGAGATTTAATAGAGTTAAAAATTATATTTCAGTAATGTGGTTGCAAAAACCCGAGGTTTAGGAGCAGGGGGTACATATGGTACATAATTTTTCAGCTGCACATAGGGTATTTATTCTGGTATTGATGGGACTAACCTCTTAGGCACCAAAATTAACACTAAGAGAGTCATTTAATTGGCCTCATTCCGGTTGAAGAACGACTGAATTCTTACCACAGATGGTCAATAGAAACTAGGATCCAGATACTATTTTCGGCGAGTCAACTGGCGAACGTCCGCTAACATCAGTCCTAGCCTTCCTCAGTGCCTAGTATCTCTGGCAGATGCTGATCTCTACGACGAAAAGGGGTAGAGAAGATGTTATTTCTATGTTGGGTCTCACATCAAAAGTTAAACCAAGTAGGAAAGAGAGTACTACACGATTTGGGAATTCTAAACACGACAGAGATGTCACAGCCGGACAGTGTGTTTAGGGATTTAGGGGAAGTCTTGTTAGAAACACTGTATCAGTAAAGATAAGGTATAAGGCAATTGTACTTTTTAGAAGGTAAAGGCAAGAAAATCTTAGGTTTTCTTAAATAAGGTAGTCCTTAATTATTCCATTTGGAGTCAAGGTAGTTTTATTCAAGATACGATATGTTTCCAATTTTCTTTGGAAGGTAAGGTGTGTTTCTAACAGATAAGGTACCCTTCAATTTTCATTTGAAGGTAAGGTAAATCTTTTCCAATTTTTGTTGGAAGATAAGGTATATTTTCAACAGATAAGGTACCCTTCAATTTTCATTTGAAGGTAAGGTAAATTTTTCGTTGGAAGGTAAGGTATATTTCCAACAGGTAAGATATCCTTACATTTTTATTTGAAGATAAGGTAAAAATTTTTAAATAAAGGTAACACGATAAGATTTCTTCGCTTGTAAGGACTACAGCACAGCCTATATAACGATTATTTTATCAACGCAATGAGGTAAGGTGTGTTATAAGATAGGACGAAAAATTTAAGGTAAATCGCATGACGTCGAAAGTAAAAATAAAGACATAGATAAGTAGAAATCAAAGCAATTAAGACTAACCATGAATTATAGGGGTCTCAACAAACATCAATTTACATGGACAGGTAAGATACATCGGTAGAAAGACATGAGAGGTGTTTTCACGAATCTTGTTACAACAATGTATGTATGAGTGTCAGATAAGAAATAGTAGGAAATAGTAAAATAACCGTTTTTACTACAGACGTATTATAACATATATAGATATGGGAGGTAAAAGTTCCTAGTCAATAAAGTTAGATGTGGGCGTTAGACGACAGTTACAAAAGGTATAATATATATATTTCTAGCATGGTAAATAGTTATTCTTGCTCATTTTCTGAGACTTCGGAATCAAAAGAGTCACTATAACACGGCTTTAAATCTTTTATATGCCAGCGTCCAGCATTAGTACCATCTTCGTTTTTTATTTGATACACCAGACGAGAGAATTTTTTAGATATTGTACCCTTGACATACTTGGGAGCAAGCTTAGACATGAAACGTTTTGGAGCACTACTAAGAACAATATTTTTGCGCCACACGGTATCACCAACAGAAAATTGAACATCTCGTTTGCGGAGATTATAGTATTTGGCATTTCTTTCATAGGCTTTAGATAGGTGGGTTTGGACTTCCTTGAAGACAGTTGACAATCCAGTTATTTCAGAGGCATATTCGTCTCTGTTGCCGGGAGAGAATTCGATATTTTGGAGCTGGTCATAGGGACGATTATAATAATCTCCTAATAAGGGAACGTTGCGGGCAAAATTCAGAAAAGCTGGGGAGTGTTGAGTAACTTCATGGCGGGCGGTATTAATAGCTTGTTGAATTTTAAAAATTTCTCTATCCCATTCGGAATGTTCGGTAATATAGCTGCGAATAGCGGTACAAATGGTACGATTACTTCTTTCTACGAAGTTGCATTGGGGGGAATAAACGGCAGTGAACCAGATTTTTTGAACTCTGTATTCATGACAAAGATTCTTAAGAATTTTGCTATTAAAATTAGAGGCATTGTCGCATATGATGTGTTGGGGAACACCGAAAGTTAAGAAAACATTATTTTCTAGGAAGTTAGCGACATTCTGAGCGGTAGCTTTGCGTAGGGGTTGTATTAACGTATATTTAGAGAACCAGTCAGTCACGACGAGTAACCAAGAGAAACCTTTTTTACTGCGCGTGAGGGGACCGATAAAATCAATAGCAATTATTTGCCACGGGAACTCGGCTTTCTTCTGATTTCCCATTAAACCCATTTGAGGAACATTTGGAGCTTTCTGTGCTCCACAGACTTGGCAAGAACGAACGTATTTGAGGACGTCTCTCCTCATCTTCGGCCAGTAAAATCTCTCTTTGACCCGGGATAAAGTTTTAAAATAGCCTAAATGGCTACAAGTAGGAGGTTCATGACAGGATTTGAGAACGTCGTGTTTCTGGGGAGAAGGTACTAAAATTTTCCATTCTATTTCGTTAGATTTAAAAGGTAGACAGGTAGGTACATACTTATAAACATATTCATTTTCTACTTTCCATTGGGGGAAGTTATCTGGATTAGCGATAATTTTTGACCGTAAGTTATCATACCAGGGCTCGATTCTATTTAGATCAACATCGAGAGAAGCTAATTCGGGACTTACAGGAGTTTCGTCCAGAGGGACTTGTTCGTGCATTCTACTGAGTGCATCCGGTACTTTATGGCAGGATCCCTTTCGGTGAACAAGAGTAAAGTTATGTTGTTTGAGGCGCATGGCCCAACGACAAAGACGACCAGAGGGATTTTTGAGGGTAGTCAACCAGAGAAGGGAATAGTGGTCAGTGATGACGGTGAACTTGGTTCCTTCAACGTACGGACGAAATTTTTCAATGGCGAAAAGGACGGCAAGGCACTCACGTTCTGTGACAGAGAAATTTCGCTCGGCTTTAGTCAGAGATCGACTAGCGTAACATATAACTTGTTCGCTATCATCTAATTTTTGCGTCAAAACAGCTCCAACTCCAGTATCACTGGCGTCGGCTTGAACGACGAAGGGTTTCGAAAAATCTGGTTGAACCAGTACGGGGGCAGATACTAAGGCTTGCTTGATTAAGATAAAAGACTTTTCAGCTTCAGGATTCCAAGTAATGGTTTGTTTCTTTTCTTTTCCTTTACCCTTTAGGAGATCGTTTATTGGAGAGACAAGGGTAGAGAAATTTTTAATAAAACGGCGGTACCAAGAGCAAAGTCCAATGAAGCGTTTAATTTCGGTAGTGTTTGTAGGTCTGGGATAGGTTATCATAGCAGATATTTTTTCGGGGTCCGACCGAAGAGAATTATCACCAACGATATAACCGAGAAACTTAAGGGAAGTTTTGAAGAACTCGCATTTATCTACGTTAATGGTAAGATTTGCGTCCTTTAGCTTTTCTTTAACTTTAGAAAGAAGAGAGATATGTTCTTCAAAGGTAGGGGAACATACTATTATATCGTCAAGATAACAAAAAATAAAGGGTTCGAATTCAGGTCCGAAAATTGCATCTACTAGACGTTGTTGTGTTTGTGCTGAATTACACAAACCGAAAGGCATAACGGTAAATTGGAATAACCCTCGACCTACTACGGCGAAAGCAGTTTTTTCACGAGATGATTTTTCCAAGGGGATTTGCCAGAAAGCTTTCTTAAGATCAATAGACGAGATAAATTTTGCACCTCGTAAAAGAGAGAGGATCCTATCGATATTTGGAAGCGGGTAGGTGTCATGTTTAGTGACATCGTTTAAAGTACGACCATCAAAACAAAAACGAAATTCGTCATTTTTCTTCCTAACCAACAAAACGGGTGAACACCAAGAACTACAACTGGGTTCTATCACACCTAGCTGGAGCATTGAATCTAGTTCTTTATTTAAGATATTCGACATATATGGAGACATAGGGAAAGGACGTCGCTTGAATGGTTTTGAGTCGCCTGTATCTATTGTCATTTGAATTTTATTTGTGCGGCCTATACCTTCAGCGCTACTAACTTCGTTAAAGTTATTAATAATTTTGTTCGCTAAGGTACGGTCGGCTGGACTAAGAGATTCTAACGAACAAAGATGCGGGAAGATAGCTTCTGGATTGGCCATAGAAAAAGGATGATTTGGTTTGTCGGACTTAGTATTCCATTGGTTGGTATTAAAATCAATTGAGAGACAAAATTGTTCAGCAAAATTACTTCCAAGGATAAAAGAACACGGTAAAGAAGGCACTACAAGGCATTGAATTACTCTAAAGACATTATCGGCAAGAATAGGTAAATCTATGAGACCAGTTACTTTTTTATTGGAACCGTCTGCTAGAGAAACTGTCGAGTTAACGGATTTATTTATTGGAATTTTATTTTGATTAAGAAAAGCGAGACCTTGTTGTCCGGCACACGTAATGGAACAACCGGTATCCAATAGTACAGTAAAATCTTGATTGTAGATATTTACAGATATGTAGGGTCTTTTATCAGTCTTTTTAGAGATCACAAGGGGACAGACTTTATTATGAGAAGGAAGACGATAGAAGTTTCTAACTTCCGTAAGGTAATTTTTCCACTCATTTTCGGTCAAGCGGTAGGAGTTTCTATGCGAAAAGTCTCGGTTCTTATTCCATTGTTTTCGCTGACGGGAGTTAAAGGTACTTCGGTGAGATGTAGGAGAACGGTAATCTCGAGGTAAATTATTCTGAATTCTATTTGAAGAATAACTGGAGGATCGGGAGATATCGGACTTTTTGGGATGTCTGGGAATAGAATAGCCGATAGTATTTATTCCGTACGTTAGTTTTTTGGAGGATTACAATTTGTACATTGTGGGAAGGTAACTTGAGATTTTCCACATCGATAACAAAATATTTTCCTCGGACGACGACATTCACGGTGACTGTGTCCTTTGCCTTGGCAATTCCAACACGCAGTGGAAGAGTTTGGCTTAGAAGTTAAGGGAGGTACGTAATTCTTGCCTAAAGAACGGTTCGTGGGAAAGGTATTACTAGAAAAATTGTTTCTAGACTGAAAATGTCTCGGAGGGTTTCTCTGGGCATCCCTTTGGTTTTCTACGCTAGAAATAGAAGGAGAGTCACGTTTGAAAACTGAGGCAGCATTTATTTCGACGGTATTAATGAGAGAAGATAATTGGTCTACGGTATCCACCGTACTAGTGGCTATCATAGTAGAATATTCCGGTAGGAGATTTGAACGAATATAAGAGATTATGGTTTTTTCGGAGGGCTGTCTCGGTAATCTCTTTATTAAATTAAGTATGTCTGCTTGATACAGAACGAAAGGTTCATTTTTTCTTTGCTTACGGCTTTTGATCTGATCCCACAGTTCGTCTTCATAGCCATGCGGAAGGAATGTGAATTTAAGTAATTCGACCAGTTGTGGCCAAGAGGTAAGTTTAGATTTAACGCTGCTAAACCATTTAGCTGCGTTACCTGAGAAAAATTCCACGGCAGATCGGAAAAGTATCGCATCGGGAATATCACGCGATTCAGCAAGATTTTGAATTTTTTCCAAGACACTAAATAGATGCTTAGGATCACCGGAAAATTTAATATTCCAATCACCTACATTGACAGGAGTATTAACATGGACGATAGGGTTAATGGCTGGCATAGGAGCTTGTGAAGTTAAAGGTATATATGCAGGATTCGAGTCGGTAGTGATTATTTTATCATCTAGGTTTGCTTCTAACAGAAGGCAGGTAGAGATAGCTTCGTCTTTAAAATTCGATTCCACAGGTTTCTGTGGATCTGGGGTTAGACGTTGTAGTCTTAGGGAAAGATGCAATAAATGGGCCTTTGTTCTTTTGTAGACAGAATCACTAGGGTTTCCTTCAAATTCAGAAATAAGATTTTCGACTTCGGAAAAGATAGTTTCGATCTGGCTTGATTCATCTTCAAAGATAAGGGGATTTTCCGTTAGATCGATAATCGGAGTGGCTTTCTGAAGGGCTTTCTTAAGGATAGATTTTTTTTCGGAAAGAGTTCTATTTGACTTAATACCTCTGATTTTCAGTTCGTAATCGATCTGATTTACCTTGAGATAAGAGATAACAGAAGAATCCATTTTTAAACTCGTTTAGATAAAAAATAGTCGAGAGAAGAGAAGATACTTATATTTGAAGACTGCGTTGCGGTGCTATTTTTTACCATTTAGCTACCACATTGGACGATATTTTCTTGCTGTTAGCTACCACATTGGGCGCCATTCTTTTCTGTGTACCCTCTGGATGATCGATTGAAGGTTACACAAAGAACGGTACTAGGCTCGGGCTTCAGTCTGGTAGAGGTATCTTGGTCGGGGTTCTTGTTACAGCTCAAATATCTCGGATCAATTAAAGAAGTACTTACGACACAAAGACAAGAAGTTAGAAGAGAAGATAAGAGATAAGAGAAGAAAAGTTATTTGGGCACCACCCTATTTTTAGAGGAACAGGGAAACCTTAAGGCATAGAGAATACGATAATGAGAAAGATAAGATACAGTTAAGATACGCGAGAATAAAATAAACCGTGAGAGAAAAGGTATCTTGATCGTGCGGTACACACTCAATATTTCGACACAGATACACTAATTATACGATAAAACAAATAACATAAATCAGTAAAAATGCCTGAAAGAGATACACCATGCACAATAATATATATTCATATCATAACAATAAAAATAAAAAGCAAAAGGTTCGTCAACAAAATTATATTGAGGTATATAAAAAAAAATACACTATAACAATCTTTACGGCACAGTTAGATGACACGAGATAAGTGATTGATTAATTTATAATCGAATAAAAACAAAAAATATTTTTTTTGGGAAAATAATTCTGCATAACGTAGTATTCTCAAGAATAGAAGAAAGCAAGGGACATTATAATAGTCAATATTCGTCAAACAAATTATTATTATGCCTTGAGAACACTTAAACGTTTACCAAAAATTTTTTTTATTGAATGTGATCACCTCAAATCTATATATGAAATTTAACATAAATATACCCTACATTAATATAAAAGAAATGGTCCGTAATTTATACATATATTATATCGTAGGTTCAAACTCATAATAGTTCGTTCCGTTTAACCATAAACAGCAAGGTCACTAAACTAAACGTTATAAATCAAATTCTTACGCTTTAGGTATCAAAGTTGAGCTTTAGTCAATAAAATTTACTACTCAATTAATATGCCACAGGTGGATACAGATAGTGGCGTTAGGCCTTCAATAAAGTCACTTGACACTTGGTCCTCGGCAACAGGTAGCTACAGCAACGAATTACGGTTTTCAATCCGTCTCGGGTTGATTTCGGCAGACGAGAAGATAAACAGCCAAACAGGAATAGCACAGGTAATAATCGGTAGTAGAGATGAATGATGAATAATGCACAATGAATAGTGAATATTAAATAATGGCTAATGGCTAATGGCTAATCGTTAATGGCTAATGGTTAATCGGCAAACAGAAGTGACCTCGTTCCTTCGAAGTGGAACACGTCTGTTGGACAAAAGAGAAAATATTTAATATAGGACTCACTGTGTAAAGATAAATAAGGGTGAATTGAAAATCCACTTACCGCCGATTGTCGAAGATAAGACCGCTTGCCACAGGAACCAACTTGGAAATGAATATCGGATTGTGAATTTAGAAGGGCTTAGACAAGCGAAGGTTGAAAATAGGGAAGGGATATTGGCTGAAGGATGCCACGCGAAATTGACATTAAATATCCGGGATATTGGGGTTCATTTTCGTAGCGTTTACCAATAGAAAGTAAAGTTTCTACGAAAAACAACTCTTCTGATTTTCTGAGAAGGTAGCTCGGAGATTTCACAATAGGTCCTTTTTCCTTTGTTATTAGGAAAGATTTTTATGTAGCAAAACAAGATAAAAAGAAGAAGAAACATTTGGCGAAGTTATTTCTTTGTTAAAAAAAGGCGTAACAAAACGAAGGTATGCAGGCATGGGCGGCGTGAAAATAGTTTATTAAAGGGAATAATTTAAAGAAATTATGAACATGCTTCAACTTAAGGTCAGTGTATTCAAGTAGCTCTAACTTCTATGGTATTTGGCAAATATGCTCTACCATTTATATTAGTTATTATACTTTTACTTGTTTCAAACCAGTAATGTTTCATTTCGTTACAAATATATTGTAAAATTAACTTGTTTATAGGGGGGTAGGGTTTATTTTCAATATTTTAAATATATTTTTAAGATTTTTTTTTATTTTTTAACATAAATTTATTTATAAGAGCCGTACATTATAGTACGGAACATTTCAAGAGTATTATCTGAAATTTAGGTACGAAAATATTAAAAATTAAGAAAATGGCGAGTAGTTTTCCACGATGAAAAGAAAAGTTACTTTGCGGTGTTCATCATAACGTATAACTGGATATTCTGTTGACAAAAATTCAAAAAGATTTTGTTAGTTTATAAGTTTCTCTAAGTCGCAATGTCGAAATATTGTTTATTTTATTGTTTATTTTATTGTTTTTTACAGTAAAAAAAAGAACAGAAATTTTTTTTTATTTTTCCAATTTGGTTATATTTATAAAATTAATTGTAATAACAAAATGGGCACTATCTCGACGTTGCGACCTAGTAATTTATCTATTAACGAAATGTGCAAAATTAAGGATGAATCGGTTGAGCAGTTTTTGAGATACAGTGAACAACAACTTGAAAAAAAAATTCCGAGAAAAAAGCGTTTAAAAAAAAAGCTTGTCAATTTCCATTATCACACAATGTTGTATATTCCAGGCCCGTATAGCGACGTGCTTTCTGCTAAAATATTAAGACCATCATTTTGCTTCTGCTTTCGACGAACTCTGCCTTTTTTTCTATTTCATTTGCATTTGCAGCCATTTCATCGCCTCTAGTAATTCGATTGTTATCTACAGCGAGTGAATAATTATGAGAACTTGACACTGTACTTATTACAATTTCTATGTGAGTGCTTATTTACCTTACTCACTTGGCTTACCCACTTCCCTCACTTATCTAACTTACTCACTCACCTCGAATTCTCACCTCAATCACTCACCTCACTCACTCGCATCAATTACTCACCTAACTCACTCAACTCACTCACTTCTAAATTCCTATAAGAACTCCAGCAATTTTGCTCCGATCACTTTGAAATTTTAACTGGATACTTCTGAAGAGTTATACTATGAAACAAAAGAAAATAAAAAAACGCAAAATAAAACCCTACCTTCCCCTTTGCAATTATTACAAAAATCATCATTATCAGGGCTTTTCATTCCGGATGGAATGTTTGCCGCTGTTACTTCGCTCTCTGATTCGCTTATTACGGTAAACCACTCCGCATTCCACTTATATGTTGTCAAAGTTTATTATATGACTTGGCTTTCGTTACAATTTTCTTCCACTTATAGTTCCCTCCAGTTTTTCACTTCTAGAATTTTGATATCTCTCATGGCCTATTTCTCCCATCTCTCTCTGGGTCTTTCCCTTGGTCTTTCAGTTGCTGATTTCCATCTGGTCATCTTCTTAATTAGTAGGTCGTTTTTCCTTCTCTCTATGTATCCCTGTCATATCAGCCTCTGTGCTTTAATAAACCTAACTATATATCTTCCTTCTTTATGTCTCTTAGTTCATGGTTCATTCTTCTTCTTTGTTGTCCATCCTTATCGGGCCCATAATCCGTCTGAGGATTTTGCTTTCGAAAACTCTCAATTTTTTCGTGAGGCACATTGCAACTCATGAGAACTCATTCTTCATGAGCCTATGATATCTCCAGTATGTTTTGTTGCCTGCTAGTATTCGCTCTGTTACTTCTTCACTTCTCTTATTTTGGGCATTTACTATTACTCCCAAATATTTAAATTGTTGGACTCTTTCAAAAGTGTAGTTTTCTATTTTGATTTCGCTCGTCCTGTTATCTTCTCTTCTAGAGCAGAGTAGATATTTTGTTTTTCCTTCGTTAATTTCTAGACCTCTTTTCCGTGCTTCTTTTGCCAGGATTGTTACTGCTTCTTTCAATCTTTTCTTTTCTCTTCGCATAAGAACTAAATCATCTGCATATGTAACTATTTGTGTTAATGAGTGGGCTATAGTTCCTTTAATTTTGCTGGCCTTGACTGTTCCTTATAATGCTATGTTGAATAATGTGGTTGACAGGAAATCGTCTTGACGCACTCCTGTTTTTCTTGCAATTGATTTTGTGCTACCTTCTTCTATTGTTACTTTAGCTCGAGCTCCATCCATGGTCATTTTTGTTAACCTGATTAATTTTGGTGGTATATCTTGATTTTTCATTTCAATAAATAATTCATTTCTTCCAATAGAGTAAAAGGCTTGTCTAAAGTCTACGAAGAGGATGTGGAGTTCTTTGTTATGTTTGTGGCATTTTTCGATTGTTAGTGTAACTATGTGGATCGCATCTGCCTTCTCTGAATCCTTGCTGGTAGTCCCCAATTTTTTTCTTTGTGAATTAAGTGAGTTTTGCTTGATGAGGGCTGTTAGATAGGGCATTTTATATGTTGTGCTCAGTAGAGATATAGCTCTATAGTCATTACAGTTTGTTACTTCTCCTTTCATAAATATTGGTATAATTCTGCCTTCTTTCCAATCCTCGGGAATTTCTTCCGCTTTCTATATTCCAACTATTAGGTTATAGATACTTGTTAATAACTGTTCCCCTCCGTTTTTAATCAACTCGTTGGAAATTTCATCTGAGCCGGGTATTCTTTCCTGTTTCATTTTTTGAATGATGTTTAAATATTCATCATATGTTGGTATCCCTATTTCATTATTTCTAATGTCTTCCATTGCGCCTACTTCCTCTTCCTCTTTCTTTGCATCTGTAGAGTTCTGTGAAATGTGTTTCTCATGATCTATTGTCAATTTTAACTACTGCTCTCATTTTCCTTTGTTGAGCTTTTAGGTATCCAAATAGTTTGGCGCTGTCTTTGCTATTCTTTTCTAGGTCCTTTAACAGCTCTTCAATCCACAGTTTTTTCTTTGTTCTTGCAACAATTATCCGCTGATTTATTTTTTTCTTTATATTCGTTTCGATTATGTTCTTCTTGTTAATATCCATTTATCTCTTGCTTGGTTTTTCTATAACAAAAATATGATTTGAAAATTGTAATAACTTTATATTATATAAACCTGACCGGCCATTGATTTTATTGTTCTTTTTTAGGTAATAGGGCTACTAGTAAGAATATTTTAAGTTCGATAATCCAGAAGATGTCAAAGCACGTTACATTATGATTATAAGTAGTGATCTAAGAATTAAAGAAAATTTTATAGACGACAGTGACATTAACAGAATTACGACTACCCAAAAATGTGAAGGAAATGAGTCAGAACAAAGTGTGGTATGATCTGGCGAAGAATATGATATAAAGACATACAATTTTGGGTTGATAAAACATTTTAGAGAACCAAAGGTTAAAGTAATTCATTCTTGTAAATGGCATAAAACTCAATTTGAATCATATACAATAACAATATTTAATTTAAATTTTTGTATTTAGTTCTAAAGCTATTTTATTTTGGCATCTTAATGAAATTACTATTTTCATTGGTAATAGACCACACTTTAATTTTAAATGAAGTTTATTGACGTTTAAATTTCCACTTTGAAAATCGTTCTCAAAACACAAGACATTAATAAATTAAACAAATTGTATTTTTTGTCACTTGGTGAAAAATTCTTCTAATAATTTAATTTTATCTGACTCATTTACATTGTAATTATGTTGCCAATATTGCTGAGTTGCGTTCTGGGGATGACTTTATTGTAAGATAGTTTATTAGATTACATGAAATTAACTTTAATTTGAGAATATCCGCCAGAAAAATCATAGCATTTGATTCGTCTTTAAAACGACAGCCAAATGCCAACCAAATGACAGTAATGTTCTCCTATTAGTGATTCCATAGTAAATCATAAGGAAAAAACAAGAAAAAAACCATAATACTATCCCGACATGATAAGTATTTTGTCTGACATTTAGTTTGCAATAAAGTCGTCCCAGGAACTCAACTCAGCAATATTAGCAGTATCATTTTAAAGTCGTCTACTTTAAAATGTATAATGTATGTCTGAATTGGCAATATAAATGAGTCGGATCAGATTAAATTATTAAAAAAAATTTTGACCTAGTAACAAAAAAAAATATGGTTAATTTATTAATTTTTGTATTTTAAAAACAATTTC
This sequence comes from Diabrotica undecimpunctata, assembly GCF_040954645.1. NCBI lineage: Eukaryota > Metazoa > Arthropoda > Insecta > Coleoptera > Chrysomelidae > Diabrotica > Diabrotica undecimpunctata. The sequence goes on along the minus strand of NC_092803.1, from coordinate 46,717,184 downwards.
CAAAGTGGAAATTGAAACGTCAATAAACTTATTTTAAACTTTAAATATGGCTTATTCCCATTAAAATAGTAATTAACTTGTTTCATATTTTGATTTTTAGGGAAATACTGAATCAAAATTTTGTGTTTTTTATATTTAAATTTAATAATGTGACAGTTTTACCGGAATAAATCTACTGTTTATTCAGGTAGGTACTAAATACATAAGTAAAAATGATTAGTGTAATATATTTTTGGAATCAAATTTTGATAAGCCTTAAAATGAAGTATCACATGACCCCTTCGATATTTAAAAAAAGGTGTGACAGATATCTGATGTGGGAATCCTTCAAAAACCAAAACTTTCATACTTTAAGATATTAGAAAAAAGTGGATATCCTATATCTGCCAGGAAACCCTTTTACAAGCAAACGAAGGAATCGTAATCAATGGAGAGGTTGTAAATAATATTCGATACGCAGACGACACTGTACTAGTTGCAAGAACAGTAGAAGAATTACAACGATTACTTACAAATATACTCGTAAATATTGCCTGCAACAATTATGGCATAAGTATCAATATCAAAAAAACTAAGTATATGGTCTTCAGTAAGAACATAACACTTGGTTAGTTACAAATACTTGGGTACTTCAATAAACGAAACTGGAGACCAAAACAATGAAATAAAAAGACGTATCGAAATTGCCAGAGCCACTTTTATAAAGATGAGGAAATTCTTCTGCAACAGAGATATAAGCATCCCTCTCCGATTAAGAATGCTAAGGGGCTACGTATTTAACACACTATTATACTGTGTACAGACCTGGACTCTCAAGCAGGTGGTGCTACCGTCGAATGCTGAATGTAAGTTGGCTTGAAAGAGTTACAAATTTTGAATTAATGCGAAGGATAGAAAAAGACCCAGAAATTTTGTCAACGATCAAACGAAGAAAACTCGAATATCTGGGTCACCTGATGAGAGGACATAAATACGCATTACTTCAAAATATAATGCAAGGAAAAATAAAAGGAAAACGGAATCCAGGCCGTAGAAGAATGTCATGGCTGCGTAATTTGAGAGAGTGGTTTGGCCGTACCACTAATGAACTCTTTCGGTCAGCTGTAAACAAGGTCAGGATAGCATTGATGATTTCCAATCTCCGATAGTAGGAGTGGCACAAAAAGAAGAAGAAGAAAAAGAAGGATATCCTATCGATTTTGTTTTATCTTTAAAATAAACGAATCGACAAAGGGCGTATACCTGTATCCTCTCGCTGTATATTATTTTTACTTTTTTAAATTGCATTGCTTTACAGACATTATAAATATTGGTTCTAAACCTCCAGTAGAAAGCAGTGATAATTTTAGTCAATAATTAAGTGAATTTAAATGGGATATGTATATAGCTCAGAGAAGCCGGAATTTTGTTTCGGAAAATTGGCAATAAGATTAATAGAAATGCAATTACCGTACTTTAAATTTAAAACGATTGAAACCTAGATGTTAATAACGTTATAGAGGTAATATTGCTTTTAGAAGAAATACATATATCGTGCATAATGCATTTTAAGAGTAAATTCCCTTACCAGCTGTTTTTCTACGTCTGGATTAATAGTACAGGCATGGCTAGATGATTATCGTGATTTTTTTTCCATTGACCCAAAAACATGGTGGTATGAGATTTTAGTTGTATTGAGAATTAATCTAATGAGATCAGAAATTGAATCGAGTTATATTCAGAAATTATTTATGAGTCCGACGAAGATATAATGAAAGAAAGGAAATTGATTTATTTTTTTCTAAAACCCAAGACAACAATGAGCCGAGAAGTTAAAGAATATTATAAAATTTTCGTCAGTAAACAGGAAACAGCACCTCTTAAAAAAATAAAAAAAATCAATACTAAGTCTACAATAGTCTAGAACCTATTGCTACAAATTATCTTCAGCAAACACATAACCCAAAAGCTAGAACTCAAAGAGCAGCAATCATTACCAGATGTTTTTGTAACCCACAAGTGGCCGTTCTTTTCTAACCAGCTACGTTCTCTGATATTTCACCCATTAAACATGTATATGACATGATAAGTAGAAGATTGTATCAACTGCATTCTTATTAATGGATCTGCATCGATTAAGTTTAAATTAATTTGATTGGGACTCATTTTATTGTTATAATAATTATCTCATTTTAAATATCTATGTCTCGGAGAGTTGAGAAATGTATTAAGTTAAGAGGGGGCTCCTCGATGCAATATTAAAATTTTAACTTACAGTTAGAAATGTGTTCAAATCATTGGACGGCAGTGTATATGAAGTAACTTTTAGTTATCAGAATATTTTAGTAAATACAAAAATAAATTGTAGACGCCTATGCCAAATCAATAACCGTTTCATTACGACAAAGAAAAGTATTGATAATATACGTAATACTATGTACTCGTATTATGGCGAAGAAAGGATATTAATATTTAAATCGATCAGAGTCCGGTCGCTTTGTTTATAAGACAAACAAAACTTTGTTAAAAAACAAAGGAAAAGAAAAGTGGTAAATATTGATAAAAAATGAGAAAAAATGCTTTAATCTCTGTGAAAACCAAACCCACAAACCTCGTTTTCTTCTTACAGTGGTGCTACAACGCTTTGTGAGTGTTGGTCTGCTTAACAATGTTCTTATATTCTGCCCTTTCGGATACTTTTCTTTGCCACTGTCTGATATTTACGGTTTTAAGATTTTTCTCTACATTGCCTATCCATCTTTTACTAGGCTTTCTTCTCGTCCTATTTCCTTGTGGCTATCTCTGGATTACTTCTACAGCCCGATGATCTGGCATTATTTTTAAGTGGCTAAGCCAGTTTAGTTTTGCGCTCAAATATTTTCATTTGATTTTCATCAGTGGGTAAAAGACTCCATGTTTTAACTTGCTTTGTATGCCTAAAGTAAGTCTTTGTATGCCTAAAAGCACTTATTACCGCTAAGGATCCGTGCGTGTATTACCAGAACCACAAACCACTTATATAAAAATAAAATAATAAACGGTAGAAGAACTCGTTAAACTCATATAAGTTACAAAAAGAGTTGTATATGAGTTATATATGATATAAGGAAATTTAAAAAAAAATTAACTTACACAAAAAGAGTGACAGGTACTAAAAATTAATAATCTAAACACTTTTGGATTCTGTTTATAATAATCAAATTGCTCTTTCGTTGGATTTTGGTTTCGCCTAAATATTTGCGCAGGAAATAATCAGGAATCTTTCCGCTTATATATTATATTTTATACTGATTTTTGAGGATGATGTCACTTCGCGATGGAGAGCTGTAAGAAAAGCACGATTTCATTGTAGAAGTCCGAATTTGGCCATCGGGACTTTGATGTTGACAGCCATCTGAGAGCAATGGACGGTCTGGAGAAGTAAAGATCGTTTTCGTGAAACTTTGGAAAAGCTGGCAAAGTTTCGGTTAATTCCATGATTTTTTGGTGAGAAGAAGGTAATTTGGACTCAAAATGCCATGTAGCAATTGTTGAAAAGTGAGTTAATCACTGTTTTGTTGTAAGCTGTATCCTGTGACAAGGGACAAGGGATAACAGCGTTCTGAGGGCTAAACAAGCAGGCATGGTCTTAAGTGATTAATAAGCAACCAAGTTTAAAGGATCACATACTGTTATCATCCAGGACCCAGGATTTGTCAAGCCTCCATTTTATGTCTTCTAAAGGTCAGGTTTTGATTGTCAGAAGTTTGTGGGACCATGTTTTTGTTCAAATGTAAGGTAACACAATTTTTTAATAATTTAAAAAGGAATAACTATCCAGTGAAGCAAGTAGTTTTGTTAAATTTTTCTAAATCAACATTTATCGTTAATACAATAAGATTTGCTCTCATGTCAAGTTAAAAAGTTGATAAATAAATATATAAATTCTACGTATCAGCCAATTGTCATATTTTAGTTTCTTTTAAATAAAATTAACCTTCGATAATTAATTAATAATTCAGAAAATTTTGGTAGTTTCATTTTGACATAATATGAAGGTCATATTGTGAACGTTAGTTCATCTTTTTCTGCCATTTGGTACATAACTATAGTTTTAAAGTCTGTTTTGTTATATGGTTCAATTTAATGTTTATTGTTAAATTTAGATATTTTTTGTAAAAACAGTTCATGTACAATAAAAATAAATATGTAATTTTTCTCTTAAACTAGTACATTAAAAAAATTATTTCTTTTAAAAAGATATTTACTCTTAAAATCTTTTAAGAAAGAAAAACCCTAAACCTTTCTTTCCAAACAGCAAGAGAATTTTTTTACGGCGTCCTAATTTTAAATAGTTTAGAAATCTTCTTGTTTAGTACTTGCCCAGGACATTTCTGTAAATGATTTCTTTTCGTAGTTAGTTCACTCAGTAAAACTAATCCCTCCCACCCAAATGAAATCCTTAGCCATTATGGATGTTTACTTAATAAATATTAGGTATATAAATATTAAATTAATAGATATTTAAATAATTTTGTAGACTGATGATGTGTATGAATTTAATACACGAAACATTTTCAATAAAATGAAGAGGAAGTAGCTGATTTCCTTTATTATCCAACTGTTGACCGAGAACCCTCCACTATCTTATTAAACCACATTCAGTATATTATATATATATATATATATATATATATATATATATATATATATATATATATATATATATATATTTAGCTTTTGGTTTTGCATCTTTTTGCTCTCTGTATTATAATAATCCTTGTATTTCCGCTGTTTATTTTGAGACTTTTTTTTAATTGCCATATTGCCAGATTCCAGTAAGAGCCTAAGAAGGTATCCATTGAAATATTTATTTCTCTCTTGTAAATTTTGGGACTTGCATCTTTACAGCCATGTTCTATTCTCTTCAGTTATTCCAATTTAACTAAATCTCATCGACCTGAATTGCTTTAAACGGCAAACGTGGAAGCGATAATAAATTCAGTATATTGGGGAATTAGGAGACATTTTTCTAAACAAAGAAATATTATAGGGTTCTACGGACGTAACGAATTTATTCAATTTATTATCTGAGAAAGGTTTTTTGGGATACAAACTGCGGTTTTAGTGTATTCTAGAAATAGTCGATGTAGCTTATGTAAGAAACATATACCAGGATATCTCAAAATTAAATATAAAAATTGTGTGGTCGTTAGAAAAATATTACAAAACACGTTAAAATAAAAACAATTTACAGTCGGAATAAATAATTTAATCCCAACTATCTCACCTATATTGGAATCAAAATTTGAAGACAGGAGAAGAGCTGGAACACCCAATATATCAAAATATAGCAAGGAGTCAGACTTTTGGTCCAATGTATAATTTACGTGTTATACTGCTAAAACTATATTGTTACTCCTAAGCCTAGGTTAAAGGGTGCTTCGATGCTTAATAATAGTCTTTTCTTACAGCTTGACGAGAGGGCAAAAATGATACATTAGACAAGGCAATGCAAAATTCGAGGAAAAAAAAAATTAAAAGACAAATAATATGTTAGCTTAATAACCTAAGGGAATACTTCAGTTCCGATCAGTAAGCTTGTCATAACTATGATGATTTACAAATTTTGACAGAAGATGAATCTTAAAGAAGAATGATCAAAATATTTAGTAAAGAATAAATAAAATACTGAATGAATGAATAAAGCATAAAGATAGAGAACTACACAGAAAGATTAAAGAAGTAGCTGGAATATGGAAACCCAAACACTTAGCGATTGTAACAAACAAGAAAAACCAAATGGAATCAAACCCTAAAAAACAGAAAGAAATATGGGAGCAATAGCTTAAAGATTTGTTTGATAATCAGAGAACAGAAGAGCCCCCAGAAATAGATACAGATAAAAAATTTAACATTCTGACCGAATAAGTTTTGCAGGCAATAAAAGACGCAAAGAACAACAAGGCACCCGGCGAAGACCTAATAACAGCCAACCATTTTAAACACCTAAATGATAATGCTGTCAGGAAATTGACATACCTCTGGAACGTTATATATGAACATGGCATAATACCACATGACTGGCTAACATCCACACATATAGCTCTTCCTAAAAAACAAAAAGCAAGGAAATGTGAAGACCATCGAACTGTATCTCTAATGAGTCATGCCGTTAAGATTTTTATGCGAATAATTTATAACCGAATTCACAATAAGTGTGAAGAACACCTGAGTCATCCTTAATATGGTTTTAGAAAGGGTACAGGCACTAGAGAAGCAATTATGGGATTGACACTGATGGCAGAAAGGTATCTTGAGGTTCAAAAATGGCTATATGTGTGCTTTGTCGATTATAGAAAGGCCTTCGGAAACAAACCTTCGGAAACAGACCTTCGAAATCAAACACAGAAAATTGATTGAGGAGCTAAAAGAAGTAGGGTTCGGCGGACACGACATAGCTATCATAAGTAATACATACTGGAACCACACAGGATGCGTTCGAACAGAGAACGGAAACACCAAGTACATCAATATACAACGAGGAGTGCGTCAAGGGTGCAGTTTATTTCCCCCTATTATTTATTGTATATACCGAACATATAATTAGAGCTTCTCTTGAAGATCGCCCTGCAGGTGCCAAAGCCAATGAAATCATCATTAACAATATAAGAAATGCCGATGACACCCTAGTATTAGCAGAAACAGAAGACCAACTAAAAATATTGACGAACATATTATCAGAAGAAAGTAACAGGCTGGGCTTGGACATTAACTTTTCCAAAACCAAAATTCTGGTATTCCACAAAAACCTCCTTGAATAAGTTACACCTAACATATAAATAAATGGTATCACTCTTCAGAGTTCCCAAAGCTTCATATTCCTGGGCAGAGAACTAAATAGTCCACTAGACTAGAAATAGAAAGATCTGGTTTCATGAATATGCGTAAAATGCTCTGTAATCCCAAGCTATCAGTCTTAATAAGATTGAGAACACTAAAGTGTTATGTGGGGTCTCTATTACTATATGGCTGTGAGACCTGGACATTAAAACAGTATGACGTCAATAAATTAAATTCATTTGAAATGTGGATGCCGACGAACCGCCGAATGCTAAGAATAAGCTGGACCAGTAGAACTACGAATGAAGAAGTACTGAGAGCAATGAACACACGCCCTCATCTGGTCAATAATATCAAAATTAGAAAGACGTCATATCTAGGACACATAATGCGCCATAGGGAATTCGAGCCGCTCCAGGTAATATTAGAAGGCAAGATTGAAGGTAAAAGGGGCATAGGACGAAAGAAAAAATCTTGGCTACGAAACATCAGAGATTGGACCCACACAAGAAGAAATAAACTAATTCATCAAGCCCAGAACAGAAAGAAATTTGCCATATTGATCGCCAACCTCAACAGAGAAGGCACTTAGGAGGAGGAGGAAATAAAATACTATATTTTTTAAAGTATTGGAGTATAAAGTAAATATATTTAAGAGTACCTACGTCACGTACCTACGATAAAAAGATCGAAATAGACTAATAATTAGTGTGTATTAAAGTGAACAGAACATAATAAAGTAGAAAAGTGAAGAAAAACGGTACAAGTTTGTTTACAACGAATTAAGATATATATAACTTATCCTACTTCTACCGTGTTCCATATATGGACCGTGAAAATTTAAGAACCGGCATGTCAAATGGAATGGAATCGATAAAGTTATGAAAAAAGTTTTCTTGTTGTGAAAGTTATATGGTGTATTGCACCGAATAATTTTCTATCTGAACGACTTTGCCGAGAGATTTCTTTTGTGTAACAAATATAATGATTTTATACACACGCATCAGTGGACAAATCGGTAAATTGTTTGAGAGTTTTATAGCATATATGCAAACATTTAAAGTGGAGGATTGAAGTTTTAATAAAATTACTGGTAAAAATGTTATGTTAAATTATGCTACAAAATATTTGTCAAAAAAAGAACAGTACAAAGTATGTATTTTTCATTGAGTAAGTTTTAAAATTGCACGCACTATTATTAGTTCATTGCAATGTTACATTTTTTATTTCTTAGCATGCTTACATGACGCAATTTTATTTGTTTAATGTATTTCGAGGACAAGGATAAGCTTAGGTTTAAGTCTGTGGTTTTTTTGAATGAGATATTTGAAATTCAAAATCACACTAAATTTTCTCTTTTTTTCACCCCTGTAACTTATTAAAATGAACATTATAGAAGTTTTCAGGGACTTTTGGCCCTCGGCAATAATGCATTCTTTCATTCGGCGTTTAAACTTTTTAAAAATATTTATTAGTTTTCTCAGGATTCGAAAAAAAATGCATTTAAAAAGCATTGGAATGAAATTTTGCGCCTACGCTCTTAAGGTGTTCAAAATGAAATTAGAACTAAATTTTAATATCAACCTGTCTCGACGTTTTTGCTGATATTGTACCTAATAAAAAAATTGAGGTTACCAACCCAAACACTCACACTATATACATTATATTCCCTATTAATTATAGGTATATTACTCTGTAGATAGCTCTTCCTTCTTTTGTTTTGATAGCGACTACTACTCATTTTATCAAAATTAACCTAATTATGCCTATGTTCCATTACAGGAACAATTACAATCATCTAAGTGAATTCGAATATTGCTTTGGTATTTCTAATTCGATGGGCATTGTTGGTATGTGTTAAGCCGGTATTTCAATTATGCCAATTTTCCATTGCTTCGAACATAGTGTGTCAACAGTATTACAGTGTTGATTTATGTGGTCCAAAGAACTAGTTCGTATTTATCGTCACGGATCTAGTCGATCTACAATAACTAAAGTAAATGAAGATTATCATCGTAGTTTACAAAGCTGGATCGATTGAAAGTTATTGTTTTAGAAGTTATAGCAGTTTTACCTTTACGATTAATCATTTGTTATTGTGTTTGTTGACGTAGCTAATGTAAGTGTTTATCAAGTTGTGATGGTAAATTCAATCGTATGCCTCTGGATAAGTCTCCACTCTGCTTTTATAGCCGCAGTGGATACAGCATACGTGTAATAATGCCATAAAAAAGTGTGACAGAAATTAACAACTTCTTCTGAAAATATATATAGGTATATTACAGAGCGTCATAGTATGGGTTTGATGGCACAGGCTAACTACCATACTTTAAAAATTGGTTCAGTCCATTTTCCAGGAAGATACCGCAGGTTCTTATATCTCCAGCAAAACTACAAAAGAAAACAAAGTAATTCTGCTTCCAAGCTTTCTCACTCTTAAGTCTTATCACCAATATATTATATGTGAGATGTAATTGGCACCACTGAGTAATTTATTTTACTGAGTGTTATAAGCTTCATAAGTCTTTCGAAAGTTGGCGATCCAAATGACAATTGTAGCTTTGGATACTGCTGCACGAAAGATTTCTGTGGATGAGCGGTCAAACCATCTCCTCAGGTCTTTCAGCCACGAGTTCTGGCGTCTTCCAACTGATCTTTTGCCCTGCACTTTACCTTCCAATATGATTTGGAGTAATTCATATCTTTTACCTTTAAACGCATGACCCAAGTATAGTATTTTTGTCTCTTTGATTATGCTGAGTAATTCTTTTTGTTTACTCATGCGCCGAAGTACCTCACCATTGGTAACTTTTTGTATTCATGGAATTCTTAGCATCCGTCTGTATATATACATTTCAAAGGCATGTATTCTTTTTTCTATTTCAGAGTCCATTATCTAACTTTCACTGCCATACAGCAAAACAGAGAAAACGTAACATCTAATTATTCAAATTCTAAGCTCTAGACCAAGGTCTGATTTTTTAAAAAATTGTTTTCATGCTTATAAGTGTTTTCCTCGCTTGTTAGATTCTTGACAGGATTTCTTTTTTTGGGTTACACTGGCTGTTGACGTTTGCTCCCAAATATTTTATGGAAGTTCTATATAAAGAATCTCTATATAAAGAAGCTCTATATAAAGAATATAAAGTGTCCATTAAAATGGGAACAAGAATCATAGGAGACTTTACCACAACAAAAGGGCTCCTGCAAGGTTGTTCTACATCTCCAACCCTATTCAAAATATACTTAGAGATAGCCTTGACAACATAGAAAAGAAAATGCGAAGGCATGGGAGTACCGGTACGAAACGAATACCTATATACGTTAAGCTTTGCAGACGATCAAGTAGTGATGGCAAAAGACCAAGAAAACCTCAGTTACATGACGAAGAAACTACAAGAAGAATATGCCAAGGCTGGCCTAGATATTAACCTCGTAAAAACAGTGTACCTATCTACAAGTGAAGAAGACATGGAAGATCTACATATTGACGACAACGTAAGAATCAAGTGATTGCACAAAACCAAAAAGACCTTAGTTACATGATGAAGAAATTACAAGAAGAATATACCAAGGCTGGCCTAGATATCAACCTCGCTAAAACAGAGTACCTATCTACAAGTGAAGAAGACACAGAAGATTTACAGATTAACAACAACGTAACAATCAGCGGAAAGGATAATTTCAAATACTTGGGATTTATAATCACGAAAAAGGAAACAACAGAAAAAGAAATTAAGCAAAGATTAGGACAAACAAGAACAGCAATCCGACAACTTAACTTAGTATGATAGGATAGACACCTAAATATGAAGAAAAAATACAGATTTATAAAACATTAGAGCGAAGTACACTACTCAACAATTGAAGTGGATAATTTTAAAATTCCTAAAATTAACATATAAAACTATTTTTAAAATAATTGCCTGTACTATTACTCTATATGCTATTGTTATTGCCAATATTTTTTGCATGTGGTTTTTTTCTCTATATTCTTATCGGCCCTTATCTCGTACAAAAAAAGACATGTTGTTTCAAACATGAATATATCATTCGTTTAAAAGTGCTTGTATTGGCTTTACCAGTTGTCAATAAGTCAAGAAATCTATTTATTACAAAAACATTATTCCGCAAAGACGTTTTCAACTAGTGCAGCTCGAGCAATTAGTTCGTTGGATCCAACAAGGCATAACTCAACAAAAGGTTGCTAAATGTGTCGCAAAATGTGATAAGTCGTGCATGGAATTGGTATGTAGCAACTGGATCTACAACATACAGGCATGAAGTAGGAAGAGAACGATCTACAACTCTAGGGAGCAGCGTGCATGCAGGTATCGCTGGGCGATGGAACACTATCAATGGAATTTCGAAAATTGGAGGAATTGTCTCTTTACTGACGAGTCCAGATATTGTTTGTATACGAATGTTGGCCGAATATTGGTGTGGAGGAAAAGAGGACAGCGTTACAATGAAAATCTGAAAGTCCCAACCACTCATTTTGGAGGTGGATCCGTGTGCGTGTGGGAAGGCATATGCTTTGACGGTCGCGCGGACTTAATTAATGAGACAATGACTGCTACACGATATCGAGACAGAGTCATAGTACCAATAGTTGTTCCATTTTTTGGTGCAAAAGGCGAACAATTTGTTCTGATTGATGATAATGCTCGCCCTCACCGTGCGAGAATTGTCAACAAGTGTATGAAAGCTCATGACATTACAAGAATGTAGTGTTCATGGAGTGGAGTCACCGTGTTCACCTGATATGAATTGCATTGAACATGTTTGGGCCGAAATGTCTAGGCAACAAAACAGGCTCCTTCAACCGCCCCAAACCTTAGATCAGTTGGCCAATACATTACGCGCGCTTTGGGAACGTATACCGCAGCATTTCATCAATAATTTAATAAGAGGTCTTCCAAAGAGAGTCAGAGCACTAAACTGACACAGAGGTGGACCCACACACTATTAATTTTTTTTTTCGGGATATTATAAATTGAGCAGGAATAGAAATTTTAGGTTGTTAATTTTACAATTTTTGTTTATTTTCTATTTTTTTTTTTTCTTAAAGAATTTCTTTCTTTCGGTTCATCTGTATGAAAATATGAAGTAAAAATAAATCTTTATTTATATTACTCCATTTTTCTATTTGACCTTATGAACAAAAAATAAAATACACATTTTCATAATATCCACTTAAATTGTTGAGAAGTGTATTATGACGTATGGGTCTAAAAATTGCTTTATAAACAAGAAAAACAGCAGTAAGATAGAAGCAATAAAGACGGAATGCCTGTGAAGATGCTGCAGAGTAACAAGAATAAATAGCAAAGTAATGACGAAATAAAGCAAAGAACATCAATAAAAACCGACATACTAACATAAATAGAACAAAAAATACTAAAGTGGTATGGACATGTAAGAAGAACTAGCGACAGCAGATGGATAAAGAGAATCACCGAATGGAGCCCCATAAGAAGTACGAAAAGAGGACGCCCCCGAAGATTCTAAAGAAACGAAATAGACGACGCCATGCGTAAGAGAGGCCTAAACGATGTAGAATGGGACAACAGAGATAGATGGAAACGGTTGAGCGAGAGAAGGCAGTAAATACTGTAGAATCCCTGAATATAGATATATATATATATATATATATATATATATATATATATATATATATATATATATATATATATAAGAAAAAGTAGTCCAAAGTTTTTTGACTAGTTTGGAAAAAATATATGTAAATACTTTTTTCTTTTTGGGTGTGGTAGTCAATAAAAAATAGAGCTTTGCTAAGGCGTACTATTTATTCTGAATCCAAGCTTTCGGTGGTTTTTTGCCACCTTTATCAAGGTCTACAAAGAAAATTACTATGAAGTAACAAACTGAATGGTGCCAAAAAGGCTGTAAAAAAAAACTATAAAAAACTTACCCGAATGTAAGATTCGTGGCATAAACAACAACGTTAAATAACATGATAAAACTGAGGTTGCAACTAAACTTAAATATGTTACTGTTAAAAAACACTTTAAAAATTACTAAAAACGTTAAAAGTTAAAAACAAAATGTAGGACGACATGTTGAAAACAGTCGTCGTTGCAGGCTTGATTTCAGTCACATTTCACGAGCAGAAAGAGAAAGTGAGTGGATAATTATTGTTTAAATAGTTTGGAGAAAATACAAAAAACAACTTTGAAAATAACGTCTAACAGAATACTGTTAGTGAATTTTTAGTACTGCCAACTGTATTACCAACTTGAAATTAAGCGGGAAATTAAAAATGTAAATTATAACATAAGCAATCGAAAGAAAATAGTATTTAGTAAATAGGTTTAGAAAAAACAACTCAAAAACAAAACAAAACTGAATTAGTAATTGCAGTTTGATCGTAAATATTCAATTAATAATGATATTTCAAAAAAGGAAAGAACCAAAGAAAACTCTGAGATGCAAAATAGCTCAGTCAAAAGTCAATATAAAATTGTAAATTTTGCTAAGATTCTGGATCTCAGATCTCTTATTAAGATTGTTATTATCACTCTTGCTGATATGTACCATCTCTAAGAAAGTTCTCTTGAATTTATTTTTCTCTCTGGCTAATATTTTTACATTGTTGAAATCTATCTTATGGTCTAGATCGATAGTATGCTCTGCCAAAGCACAAGTAGGTTTGTTTAATCTACAATCACTCTTATGAGAAATAATACGGCTAGACAGATTCCTTCCAGTTTCACCAATGTACGTGGATGGACATTCAGTACATTGAATGCAATAAACAACATCTGTAGTCTCTAGAGTGGTTAGGGGTTGTTTTATTTTGCTATACAGCTGACGTATGGTTTTGATGTTCTTGTTAGCTATTTTGATATTCTTAAAGTCTTTAAAAATCTTAGTGAGTTCAACGGTTAGTTTCGGAATATATGGAAGGGCATAAAAATACACACTTGTTGGAGCAGAAATATTTTGTGCTGAGGGCACTGATTGTGACATAGTAAGTATGTTGTTTCTATTAACAAAGGGGACATTAAAAATTAATTTATTTATCAGTCTTAGAGGATATGAATTTTCAACAAAAATATTGCGTAAGAGGTTGAGATCATGTTGGAGATAATCCGGATGAGACAACCTTTTGACACGTTCTTTCATCGCTAGGACTAAATTAGTTTTCATCCTCGGGGGGTGGTAGGAGTGGTAGCTTATGAATCTATTGCTACATATGGGTTTTCTATACCATTGTGTTTTCACAACATTATCCTCACATCTATGCAAACTCATGTCAAGGAAAGGCAAAGATCCCTCCCGCTCCTCCTCGCATGTGAATTGCAAGTGTGGGTTTTGTTGGTTGAAAACATTTAACGTAGAGTGTATGGAGTCTGCAGGTAGTGCCAAGATTAAGTCATCCACATATCTCTTTATGAACGGTATTTCAAAATTGATTTGTTGCAAACTATCTTCAATCAAATCATCTAAGACATAATTGCACAGTATTGGTGAAATACTGGAACCCATTGGAGTACCAAAGACTTGTTTGTAGTAACAGTCATTAAAAATAAAAACATTAGAGTCAAAAACAAAAGAAATGAGTTTTTTGATATTAGCTAAGTTAAGGGTTGTGTGCATTGATATGTCATCCCAGTGTTTCTCAACGCTAACCAATATTGTGTGTAATGGTAAATTAGTGAACAGAGACACTACATCAAAACTAACGAGCTTATAGTTCGTAGGTAATTTAAAGTTATTAATAAAAGAACTGAAACTGAAAGAGTCCTGAATGCAAAACTCGCTGTTATTACTGTACGTTTCTGTGAGAATATTAGTTAAAAAACTTGCTATGGGGCCATTAGGTGTACCTATTGAGGACACTATTGGTCTCATAGAAAGAGTAGGTTTATGAATTTTTGGGAGAGCATAAAATCTAGGAGCAATTGCATTGTAAATTTTCAAACTTTTACCAACTGATTGATCTATTTCCTATATCCAAATGCACTAATATAATTACTAACTTTCTCAACAAAGATGAAAAAGACCATTTCTTAAATAAATATTATATCAAATGCAAAACTTTTTTGAAACATCACCCTGAGATCAAGATTGTCCAGAGCGACAAAGGCAATGTCACTGTAGCAATGTACACTAGGGACTATATACAAAAATGTGAAGACTTACTCACTGACACTAAATATTATAAAAAGTTGAACAATAATCCCGTGTGTACTTTGCAACAAAAGGCTAATAAACTAGTTTCTGATTTGGTAAAGGAGAATCAAATAGATCAATCAGTTGGTAAAAGTTTGAAAATTTACAATGCAATTGCTCCTAGATTTTATGCTCTCCCAAAAATTCATAAACCTACTCTGTCTATGAGACCAATAGTGTCCTCAATAGGTACACCTTATGGCCCCATAGCAAGTTTTTTAACTAATATTCTCACAGAAACGTACAGTAATAACAGCGAGTTTTGCATTCAGGACTCTTTCAGTTTCAGTTCTTTTATTAATAACTTTAAATTACCTACGAACTATAAGCTCGTTAGTTTTGATGTAGTGTCTCTGTTCACTAATTTACCATTACACACAATATTGGTTAGCGTTGAGAAACACTGGGATGACATATCAATGCACACAACCCTTAACTTAGCTAATATCAAAAAACTCATTTCTTTTGTTTTTGACTCTAATGTTTTTATTTTTAATGACTGTTACTACAAACAAGTCTTTGGTACTCCAATGGGTTCCAGTATTTCACCAATACTGTGCAATTATGTCTTAGATGATTTGATTGAAGATAGTTTGCAACAAATCAATTTTGAAATACCGTTCATAAAGAGATATGTGGATGACTTAATCTTGGCACTACCTGCAGACTCCATACACTCTACGTTAAATGTTTTCAACCAACAAAACCCACACTTGCAATTCACATGCGAGGAGGAGCGGGAGGGATCTTTGCCTTTCCTTGACATGAGTTTGCATAGATGTGAGGATAATGTTGTGAAAACACAATGGTATAGAAAACCCATATGTAGCAATAGATTCATAAGCTACCACTCCTACCACCCCCCGAGGATGAAAACTAATTTAGTCCTAGCGATGAAAGAACGTGTCAAAAGGTTGTCTCATCCGGATTATCTCCAACATGATCTCAACCTCTTACGCAATATTTTTGTTGAAAATTCATATCCTCTAAGACTGATAAATAAATTAATTTTTAATGTCCCCTTTGTTAATAGAAACAACATACTTACTATGTCACAATCAGTGCCCTCAGCACAAAATATTTCTGCTCCAACAAGTGTGTATTTTTATGCCCTTCCATATATTCCGAAACTAACCGTTGAACTCACTAAGATTTTTAAAGACTTTAAGAATATCAAAATAGCTAACAAGAACATCAAAACCATACGTCAGCTGTATAGCAAAATAAAACAACCCCTAACCACTCTAGAGACTACAGATGTTGTTTATTGCATTCAATGTACTGAATGTCCATCCACGTACATTGGTGAAACTGGAAGGAATCTGTCTAGCCGTATTATTTCTCATAAGAGTGATTGTAGATTAAACAAACCTACTTGTGCTTTGGCAGAGCATACTATCGATCTAGACCATAAGATAGATTTCAACAATGTAAAAATATTAGCCAGAGAGAAAAATAAATTCAAGAGAACTTTCTTAGAGATGGTACATATCAGCAAGAGTAATAATAACAATCTTAATAAGAGATCTGAGATCCAGAATCTTAGCAAAATTTACAATTTTATATTGACTTTTGACTGAGCTATTTTGCATCTCAGAGTTTTCTTTGGTTCTTTCCTTTTTTGAAATATCATTATTAATTGAATATTTACGATCAAACTGCAATTACTAATTCAGTTTTGTTTTGTTTTTGAGTTGTTTTTTCTAAACCTATTTACTAAATACTATTTTCTTTCGATTGCTTATGTTATAATTTACATTTTTAATTTCCCGCTTAATTTCAAGTTGGTAATACAGTTGGCAGTACTAAAAATTCACTAACAGTATTCTGTTAGACGTTATTTTCAAAGTTGTTTTTTGTATTTTCTCCAAACTATTTAAACAATAATTATCCACTCACTTTCTCTTTCTGCTCGTGAAATGTGACTGAAATCAAGCCTGCAACGACGACTGTTTTCAACATGTCGTCCTACATTTTGTTTTTAACTTTTAACGTTTTTAGTAATTTTTAAAGTGTTTTTTAACAGTAACATATTTAAGTTTAGTTGCAACCTCAGTTTTATCATGTTATTTAACGTTGTTGTTTATGCCACGAATCTTACATTCGGGTAAGTTTTTTATAGTTTTTTTTTACAGCCTTTTTGGCACCATTCAGTTTGTTACTTCATAGTAATTTTCTTTGTAGACCTTGATAAAGGTGGCAAAAAACCACCGAAAGCTTGGATTCAGAATAAATAGTACGCCTTAGCAAAGCTCTATTTTTTATTGACTACCACACCCAAAAAGAAAAAAGTATTTACATATATATATATATATATATATATATATATATATATATATATATATATATATATATATATATATATATATATATATATATATATATATATAAATAAGTTCAAATTATCGGGTATAGTGGTCTATAGTAAAAATCTTTCTTTTTTCTAAATTACTCAATATTTCGCTATTTATTTAAAAGCTTCCTCAGGGTAAACTAAAAACAATTTGAACATTACAAAAAATGGCGTACAAATACATTTTAAAATACTTACAGAATTTAAAAGTACAAATACATTTTAAAACACTTACAGAATTTAAAAAATTTAAATAATTTTAATTTTTTATCGTATAGCTGTAACTAACGTGCTTAAGACAATTTAATCTTGACATTCAATATTTCAAATACTTCAATGTCAGTTTTTATTTGCAAAATCTTTTAAATTCTGTAAGTGTTTTAAAATGTATTTGTACGCCATTTTTTGTAATGTTCAAATTGTTTTTAGTTTACTCCTGAGGAAGCTTTTAAATAAATAGCGAAATATTGAGTAATTTAGAAAAAAGAAAGATTTTTACTATAGACCACTATACCCGATAATTTGAACTTATTTATAAATTATTTTTTGGTCGAAATAATCACTTCTAATATATATATGTATATATTATTTTTTTTTATTATTATTGAAAAAATAAGTACTGGTAATGTTTATTATTACAGTATAAAAAATTTTTTATTATTTTTGTTTTATGTTACAAAATAGACATGTACTCATCTGAGTACAGTAGGTTTGTATGAGATTAAATATGTTTATTTTGTGTTTTATTGGAATGGATTTGCAAGAATTACCGCCTATGAGTGTCATTGTATTTAATGGTAAACGTTATATATTATTCGCTTTAGATTCATATGACCTAGCGAGTTCCACTCATAAAGATGTATAGGAGGTAGTTATTCGTTCTGAGGTTGACTATCAAACTAACAATAAAGACATGGATGACGATGATATTCAGACCCAAATCTTTCCGAATTTTGGGAACTTTTGAAAACGGTCATTTTTCACAGAAAATAGACAATTTCGATGTTGCTTATGCTATCAAAGAGTACGTTGGACTTGTATAAAGTGTGCAGTTACTCTGTGTTTGGAACGTGATTGTTTTATACAATTTCATACTATTCAGGTTATAATACAGGATATACCTATATTCTGTATATAATTATGTACGTATATTGTAAGGAAATAGCACATTTTTATTTTTCACAATGTTTCATATTTTTGACTCCAGATCAGCCCATTGTACTCGTATAAGTACGCCTACTTTTCTAAAATACGCTTTTCTAAAGTACGCCTAAAAATTAAATTTTTTCATGTTAAATAACAATAAATTTTTGCTATTTAACCCAAGTTCAACAAAGACATTCAAAAAAATTTGTACTATCAAAAAAAATGTCGTAGGATCAAATGGGTTAAACTATAACCAATTCATTTCTAAAATATTTAGCTAATCTAAATGTTTTTATTATACAACGTCCCAGACCTCTCGTAATTCGTTTGTTGTTGTTAACAATAAGTTAATTTTACGATTTTATAATGAGATGTCCATCATTAAATATTTGCAGAAAAGTGAAACTGCTAATATAACTCTCTATGTATACATTAGTACTGCTTGTAACTAACCTAGAGCTAGAGATGGGATTACCTACAAGATAACAAAATGAAATTTCTAAATCAACCGAAGACAAGGTCATTGCTAACAAGTTTAAAATAGATTATAAAATAAAATTTAACTTAAAACCTAAATTTGTTGAACGGTAAAACTACGCGAGTAAAAAAAAATTTAATTATAAAACTGAGGAACACTGCATAATAAAATAATTGTATTCGATATTCGATCTTAGTAACTTCTAGACTGCTAACCATTTCTAAAATTTCCTATAGGCCAGAAAATGAAGCTGAAAAAAATAGCAAAACCTCGCAATTTTTTCGTCCATCATCGATTTGTACAAAAATTTGGGATTAGGCTCATTTCACCCTCTAGTTCATTTTCTATATTGAGCCGTTGTACGCTTTTGGATTTTTAAGGGTGAAAACTACCCCTAATTGTAAAAAATTATAAAATATCATTTTAAATTCTAATATGGTCAACATTTGGATTTTATTAGTTAAATAATAATTGTTTTATGCTTTAAAATATAATATCATGATATTTCAACTCCTAAAACTACCCTTGGAGCTATATATAAAAAATTTATTTATCCTAAAAGAATGATTTCATCGATTTGCATAAAAATTTGGGATTAGGATAATTTCACCCTGTACTTTATATTCTATATCATGCTTAAGGGCGTTCATTATGTTTAGGGGTGTAAACTACCCCTTATTTTCAAAAATTATATATAAACATTGTAAACCATAAAATGGGTAAAATTTAGTTTTGATTAGTTAAATAATAATTGTTTTAGGCTTTAGGATATAATGTCATAATATTTCAACCCTTAAAAACCACCCTCAATAATAATGCACTTTTTATAGTAATTTAATAGATCTATATAGAAAAAAGTCTTTCGATTTGAATGGAAAAGTAGAACATATTTTAACGTATTACTGCCAAAAAACCGGTTCTGTGGTATGTATATAACATTGAAAATGCTCTATTACGCTTCCAAGTAGACTATTCGAATTAAAAAAAAAAATTGTTATAAACATAGCTCGTTCATTGTTGGTGATAAAAAGTTTTTTTCAAAATTGATTTGAATGGTTTTTTAAGAGCTATAAGATCATGTAAATTAAATTTCGTAAGATTTCTTAGTTTTTAAGTGGGTCAATTTAAAGGACTCGAATAAGGAGGTGTTTGCTCGTAAAAAAGCTACAATTTATTCTTTTTTCCATAGCTAATGTTAAAGTGTTGCTATAACAACTGTTTTGAGTAGATAAAGTATCACTTTAACCGCAAGGGTAGATAAAGTGACACTTTAACAGCAAGAGTAGATAAAATGTTTTAACTTTTTTTTATTCAATAAAATTTACAAATTCAAACACACTAAGGATTAAAAACAACTGAAATTTTACAATTAACATTATTAAAAATATCTATTTTCTAACTTGTACAATTCATCGGACCTAGTCGCTCCATGCACACCAAAAATAGCAATAACCTTCATCAACAAATAGACGTCATCAGGAGCTTCTGTCAGAAATTTAATAATGTCATCTGACTCCAGGATTTTTGACTTTTTAACTTTGTATCCTCCACTCAGGTTTTTTAGTAAGGGGGTTAACTTGCTGAATTTAGAAATGTCACAATTTTCATTCACCAACAACGTACGCTTCAGCATCGAATAATACGACCATAATGACGATGGCATCGCTTTCTTCGACTTTTCAGAAAAATACGCCAGAAGTATTTTTTCACTCACGCCATTGATATTTTTAATGCTTTTCCACTTTTTAAAAGACTGGAATTCTTTCTCATACATCATCCTAGATTTTTGTGGCAACAATAAACTTTCTGCTTCCAACGCTGCATTTTCTACATCTGATGGCAGGTTTTCCTTTTCTTGTGTCAATTATTTTCCGTCTATTTCGTATTTATTCACTTTGTACACAAAACGCAACAATATTCTCCGCAAAAACCAAAACGTAACATTTGTTTGACATTTGTTGACAAAGTAATTCATATCCCTAGCAACGGAGCAACACAATTGCGATTTTTGTGCTAAAAATTACAATTTTCTTTGAAATTCTATTTTTCACCTGAACTTGAAGTCTTGCTATAGAAAAAAATGTTGTATTGCACACGACGATAAAATCGCATTATCTTCTCGAGCATAATTAGCGTCTCGACTGTCGTCTCGACGCTAAAAAACGCTCTCGAAGATAAAGTATAATTTTATCGTCTTGTACAATAAATAACTATTATCATTTTTTCACATCTCCAGTATTTTCGGAGAAATTTGAAGAAAAGCGTGAAAAATACAAAATTGCAAAAAATCTATTTATCTTACTTGGGTATATTGATTATATATATATATATATATATATATATATATATATATATATATATATATATATATATATATATATATATATATATATGTATATGTACATATATATATATATATATATACATCTAGCGGTTAATGTAAGCTCCGTTCTAAAACGGTATTATACTAACTCCAGTAGAATATACACCGTGTATTTTATTATCTAAGTAGCGCTTTATGTAGACTCCGACCAACACGTAGGATTAAGTGGACTCCACAAAAGGATAAACCATTTTTGGGATCCGTATTTACGATATTGCATATACTTCTAAACTCCTGCGATGTTGCCAATAATTGTATTAGTAGTAGATTTTCAAATTTTACAGCAGATACATTCTGGAACTTGAAATTTATTTAAATATCCATCAATTTAATCATGGAGGAATTTAAGGACTATTTGGCTAATTTATGTAGTTAAATATAAATTGTTAACCGCCATATACCTTTATTTTACTTTTTAAGTTTTAATAAGCAAGGCGGTAATTTATATTACTTTTATATATTTTCAAACATAAGAAAGTGTGTATTATAAACTTGGAAAAGCGAAAATTTCCGTTTTTATTAATTAGTATTTTTTATTAAAATGCATTGGCACTAAAACATTTAGTACATAAATGTATGTATATCAAATAGAGTAATCGTGTAACAGTTTCTGAAATTAGAAGCCCCTTCGGTAAGATTATAAAGTTTGTTACCACAAAAAATCTACTAGCATGCACAGAGATGAGAGAGACCTACACAGAAGAAGATTTATTTTTAGCGAATGACAGGGCAATTTATGTAGCCAACCATTGGAAATACAAAATTTAAAGCTGTTGGTGTTCCGGACACGGAAAGTAAAGTAAGTACAAAAAGAGGTAAAAGTAAAATGAAAAAAAAACTAAAATACTTATATGATATGTAGACCTGCAAGTGCACCGGAGGGTTTGAAATAAGAATTTACCTAAGGAATGAAATAAGAATTTACCTAATATAAAACAGATCTGAAAGAGAATAAAAAACAGATCAAAGAATTAATAGAGATTAAGTACATCCTTAAGTAACATATCTCAAATCCGCCTGCAGTTTTTTTGGGTAGATCGAGTAGCTCGACAGAACTGTTGCCGGTTCCAAGCCCAAATAAAGGAGGAGGGGGTCTACAGCCAGTTTAGCACCCTACTGATAGACTTTAAAACCATACAGCTCATAGAAACAGAATTATGCCTCGGGACAGGAATGATTTCATTACGACGACTAACGGGAGAAAGAGAACAACGAATTTGTGGTAAACGAGAAATACACTTCGCATCGGTGCTTTGAACGTAAAGTCTCTACAAGAGAGCAAAAAATTACAAAAGAGCTTGTAGAAAAAAAATATAGACATGTGTGCGTTAAAAGATACAAAGAAAAAAAGGAAAAGGGTCAAATTATTATAGATGACCATCTCATGATTTACAGTGGTGTTGCCAAAGAAACCAGAAACCATTTTTTACACCAAGTATAAAAATAGTAAGTGTAAAAATTATACTGGATGTTAAACCTCTGAATGTGGTAGCAATTCACTTCCAAAGAACAACAAAGATACCACCACAAGGGAAAACTTCTAGGAACACCTTCAGACTGTAATAAACGAGACCCCAAATGATAAATATATAATCATTATGGGTGATTTTAACGCCCGTGTTGGCAATGATTTAGTTCCAGCGATAAAACAGCGATGTAACGAAAATATCAGAAATGAAAACGGAAACCTTCTAACGGACCTCTGCAGCAAAAACCAGATACGTAATAATAATACATTTTTCCCTCACAAAGAACAATACAAATACATTTTTGAAAACAGTAGAGGACAAAGATCTATTATAGACTATATTCTGTTGAATAGAGAGCACTAACATCAGCAGAAATAGGAAGCGATCACAAATTGGTATTGTGCCGAATGAAAACACATATATGTGATAACAAAACACCGAAATACACCACAAAGATAAAAATCGAAAGCTTACAGGATGACTCGACAAGATACCTATTCCAGAAAAGAAGAACCGAAAAAAACAGAAATACATATATCACAGAAAGTGATGGAGTCGAAGAAAGCTGAACAATACTTAAGTCTAATATCTTAGCCTCGGCCAAGAAAGTTCTCGGTAAAAGAAATATAAGTAAAGTGAAGGAAAAATGTAAAGAAAACAAAAAAGCTTACCTGAATTACATGTCAATCAAAACACAAGAGGCATAACATAATTACAAGACAATTAGAAACGAAACACATGCACTTATAAGAAAAATAAAATGGTCACTGGGAACGTTTTTCGAAAGAAATGGAACATAATTTTTCTCGTCTGCAAAAGGAAATATAGCGCTTCATCAGACGTCAAAGAACGAAGGTAAAGTAACTAATAGAACTAAAATACATAGAAAATGATACGTGGATTGACTACCTAAAAAAGCTATATACAGGAGAAGAACAAACGACGCTAGAACCGAAAACATCAGAAATTACAACATATAAAGAACTTAATATAAATATACAGGAAGTTCGGAAAATACTTGAAAACCTGAGGAACAGAAAAGTAGCAGGTCAAGACGAGATACCAAACGAATACTGAAATATTGTGGAGCAGCAATGACAGAACAATTAACAATATTAATTAATAAAATTATAAAACACAATAAAATGCCGGAAGAATGGAGAATGAGCGAACTAACTCTACTATATAAAAAAGGAGATAAAAACAGACAAAAAACTACAGAGGTATAAACTTGTTAAATACTACGCTAAAACTTACAACTAAAATTTTACAAGTGCTAATTAATCACAATATAAGTTTAGCAGATGAACAACCGGGTTTTTTAAGTGGTAGATCGTGTACAGATGCAAAATTCGTTATAAAGCAAATTACTGAGAAATCACTGAAGTATAATAGACTAGCATTTCTGTGTCTGATTGACCTAAAGAAAGCGTTTGACAGAGTAAGACTGAAAGATGTAATCCATCTTCTGTATAATAGAGAAGCTCTCCTAAATATTATAAAAACTGTCGAAAACATCGACCAAAACAGCAAAATTGAAGTCAGAATAGAGGGACAA
This sequence comes from Diabrotica undecimpunctata, assembly GCF_040954645.1. Lineage (NCBI taxonomy): Eukaryota > Metazoa > Arthropoda > Insecta > Coleoptera > Chrysomelidae > Diabrotica > Diabrotica undecimpunctata. The sequence continues at coordinate 46,692,797 of NC_092803.1, read as the reverse complement.
CTTACAGAACCTATAGAAATAGGCAGCAGAATAAGACAAGGGGATTCGTTGAGATTGAGCCCCATGCTCTTCAATTTGATCATGGATCAAATCATCAAAAGCGTTAACAAACGAAGAGGATACAGAATGGGAAACAAAGAAATTAAAATACTCCGTTACGCAGATGACGCAATATTAATAGCTCAAGATGAAGATAGTCTGCAAAGATTTGTCCACAAATTTAACATAAGAGCAAAAGACTTTAATATGACAATATCATCTGAGAAAACTAAAACAATAGTAGTCAGCAAAGAACCACAGATGTAAAATAGAAATTGATGGCATTAGCAGAAACAAGACCCGACACAGCCACAACGCAAAGAATAATGGACGCGGCAGAGATGAAAGTACTGAGAAGAATTACAGGAAATACTCTGAGAAATCGAAAAGAAAATGTAACGTATAGTGTATAAATGAATGGATACAAAATAGAAAAAAAGAATGGAATAACCACATAGGTAATGGAAATAAAATACCTGGCATTATGAATTTATTATGACAATCTCAGAAAACTAAAACAATAGTAGTCAGCAAAGAACCAACTAGATGTAAAATAAAAATTGATGGCATCAGTATTGAACAAATAATGAAAATAATATACTTGAACTTTATTTTACTGTCGTTTTGAAATTCTTAACTTTCTAGTGGGTATCTTTATGTCTTTATTACCAATTGTTATTAACATGCGTTTACACAAAGTTAAAACGTTGTGTATTATAAAAGTATTCTATTTATTTTTATCGTAGTAAGTCATTACTCAGACAAAATATTTTGGTGTCTTATGGTATTGGTAACTTGATTCTGTAATAAAATTCATGGCAGACGACAAGCGGTTTCATAACCACTAAACATATCTATTTCTTTATTGTTTCCGTATATATTATGTTTTACAGTTATGATATTATGTTCGGTCTAATTGTTTTAAAAACTTTGTCGCTTGTATAAGCTTTAACTTTAATAATAATTTTATAGACCTTAATCATTTAGAAGTAAATGTATATATAATTTTTTTTCTGTCACTTGGTTTAAATATATTTCTTATTATATATATGAGCAGAAAATAACACTTATTTCAGTTCGTACGATTTGCGGTAATTTATTTAATGTTAATTCTGGAATTTCACGTTTATACTCAGTTTCTGTTGTTCCGCTTATTTATCTGAGAGATGTTACTTTTTTTTTCTTGTTATTATTTCTCTTTATAAGCAATTTTACTTGTTCATTGGTGGAATAATACCTCTATGGAAGGTTATCACTTCATTTTTTGCGCGATCGTCCGATACTTCTTCTGCCGATTCGTGACTTATCTCTTCCAATTTTGACGTCACGGGTCTCCTCCATTCTGCTTATGTGATTATTCCATTCTTTTTTTCTATTTTGTGTAAATTCATTTATACACTTTACGTTACATTTTCTTCTAATGTCTTCACTTATCTTTTGATTTCTCAGCGTATTTCCTATAATTGTTCTCAGTACTCTCATCTCTGCCGTTTCCATTATTCTTTGCGTTGTGGCTGTACCGGGTCTTGTTTCTGAAGAATATGTCATTATTTGTCTTACACTGGCTTTATAAATTGATATCATCTTAGTGTTAATGTGTCTGTTTAGCCATATAGTGTTATTAAGGCATCCTGCCAGTCTATTTGCTTTTAGTACTTGATCTCTCATTTCTTTGTCCAGGTCTCCGTAGCTAGACAGTGTAATTCCCAGGTATCCCAGGTAGATATCTCTACTCCCCGATTTCAGCAAGCAGTCACCAAACTATTAAAACTGCTACATTCATGCTTCCTATTATCCAACGATTAGCCAGTCCATGACTATATGCATTATTATGGTACTGATATTGCTGCTGCCCCTCATAAGTAAATAGAATATGCAAGGGCGATTTTGGCAATTTAATAGGATTTTTGTGAGTTAGAATATAATTTCTCCGAGAAAGTAAAGAATATCTATCCGCTATCCGGATTTAATCCATAGATTAAATATTAGAATACTATAGAATAATGCTATTAGCAGCAAAAAAAACGATATAGTAGTCAGTAACGAGAAAACCAAATAAATGTTCATTAACAGACAAAAGAGACGATGTAGTAGGGCATATAACTTAACAATAGATCCCTATAATTTTGAAAGATAGGAGCGTTTTAGATATCGCAGATAATGTTTTCACATAAGAGATCAAAGGGAAAATTCAGGTAGCAAACTAATATATGTATAACCCTCATAACAAGTACTCATAACAGTAAAGAATATCTATCCGCTATCCGGATTTAATCCATAGATTAAATATTAGAATACTATAGAATAATGCTATTAGCAGCAAAAAAAACGATATAGTAGTCAGTAACGAGAAAACCAAATAAATGTTCATTAACAGACAAAAGAGACGATGTAGTAGGGCATATAACTTAACAATAGATCCCTATAATTTTGAAAGATAGGAGCGTTTTAGATATCGCAGATAATGTTTTCACATAAGAGATCAAAGGGAAAATTCAGGTAGCAAACTAATATATGTATAACCCTCATAACAATTTTAAATCCAGAAGTCTAACACGAACTACTAAAATGAGGATATATAAAACAATGTAAGTAAAACTCAGGTATTAATTAGATCAGGATTGCTAGGAAAACCCCCAGAAGTGTTTTACGACCGGGAACTAATGCTAAGGTCAAACAGGTATAAAGATTGCAACGTCGTACAGGAAACTAAATCTCAACGCCAAAGTTATTGTTTTGCACTCTGTAATGATTGGTGATTCATAAGATTCATATATTTCTCTAAGAATTCTTCTTTCTGCGACGCTCAATCGGCTCTTATTTTGGTTTTTCATTGTCCGTGTTTCACTTACATACGTAGATTCTTATTTTTGGTACTGCGGGATGTATTTTTGGATTTAATTTTTTTGCTTAAAACGTAGCAATGACCAGCTTGTATTCTGTTGTTATTCTCTTTTGTAGTGTTTTTATTAAAAGTGCTCTTAAATCCCAAATATTTAGACCGATGAACCATTTCAAAGTTGTACTAGTCTATTGAAATATTATGTCCTATCCTGTTTCGTAGTGCTCTTCTTATGATAGCCATATATTTTTTTGTCATCGTTGATTTGGAGGACCCTTCTTTGCGCTTTTTCCTATTTAAATGTCTTAATGTTTTTTTCTTACTAATAATTATACTTGCTACTATATTTAACTCATCGTCGAAAGTCTGTATAATGTAAGGACCTTGCTTATTAAACTGAGATTTTCTGTATTTACTTTGCGGGTGATGCTCTCCAACACGATGGTAAACACGATTGGAGACACGGCATCTTCCTGTTTGAGGTCACTGTACATTTGAAAGTAAGTTGACAGTTAATTTCCTTAGGTATGCCTAGTTCTGCCATACAATTACATAACTAGTGTAATGTTTTTTTTATTTCTAACATTTTTTATTATGTATATAATTCTGAATATTTGATCAATGGTTCATTCAGTTTTTCCAATTTCATACTAATCTTTCCTAATTTCACATTTGTGGTTGCTGTCTGTCAAAGAAAACACCATTTTCTAGAGCTGATGCTATGATTTATATTTGTTGTTAAAATTACTTTGCTGCTGTATCGAGTACCGTTTACTGGTATATGAATTTGGTTACGAATTTATCTTGTGTGCTGAACTATTAAATCTTTTACCGCGAATTGAAAAGAATGTTTTAACCTTTATTTGTAACATTTTTATCGTTAACGTTCAGTGAAATATTTTACGTTTATCTAAATAAGTATTTACTATATTGTATAATGATTGTACATGTTTCCTGTTTGAGATCAATGTACATTTGAAAATAAGTCGATAATTTTTCTTGAAATATTACTTTACTTGTACGTTACTCCTTGTTAAATTAATTAATTTCTTAGGTAAGCCTAGTTATGCCATAGTATTCCATAGTTTTATTCTTATTATTATATCATGTGTTTGTTCAAAATCTATAAATAACTAGTTTAATGTTTTTTTTGTATTCCCAACATTTCTCATTAACTGCCTAATTGTGAATAATTGATCAATGATTTATTAAGTTTTTTCTAATTCCACACTAATAGTTTCCTATTTGATAGTTCACCTATTCACTCAATCGTTATAGGTTTATTAGAAAAAAATCTGTATATCCTAATAATTAATATATAGCTTATACCGCTATAGTTTGTGCAGTACATTTTATCATCCCTTTTGTGTATGGGTATGCTTTTCAGCAAGTTGGTACTTGCTCTTACTTTTAAATTGACAGGTTAGCTGTTTAACTGCCTATACTGAACTTTCTTCTTCATGTTGCAAATATATATAAAAATTAATAAAAACCACTCTGACATACCGTTGACTGAAATATTGGAGACCCTATATTATTCAATCAATGGAAATACTAAGATCACACGGGGGGAATATTATGGGTTATTTCTGGTTTCGTCATAATTTACACTAGTAAGTAAGTAAGTTCGTGTAACCTTCTGGCTAAGGTCTAGTGTTAGGGTTTTCAGGTCGCGCAAGCGCCCCTAACATGACTTAACGACTACTTTCGAAGCCGGGACCGACGGCTTTACGTACCCTCCGAAGCACGGTGGCAGCGCAGTTAAATTAGAAATTGAAAATGTTGTCGGTGCCAGGATTCGAACCCGGACCCTCCAGCTTTTTAAGCCAGTAACACAGCCACTGAGCTACGGCTACCACATAATTTACACTGAAAATACTAACAAGAGAGCTCTCACTTCCACATGTTAAAATTGATATATAGTACCAACAGATGCTAGTTATATACCATCAGTACTAATAAAATGGAAACTATTAAATTAATGTCAATTTCATTTAATCAAACGTACTAACCTTAAACATGGTCATTTAAGGAAACACCTCAAAAATATTGACAAAAAATTAAAAATAGCTTAAGCGTTATACAAATAACAGAGCAGCAAAGCTCACAGCATGAGAATATTGCCTCGTACTTTTATATAGCAATTTGTTCTCACAATTTTATAGTTTTTCGAAAAATGAACTCCGATTAGAAGATTAAAACGTCAAACAAAATGTAAAAACCTATTCATATTTTGTGATACAAAATCTTCAATTTCGATATTGAATATTCTTAATAAATGTATGTATAATCTAATATTTAAGCCTGTTTATGTTTTACAGACTTGGAAAACACTAAACAGACAAATATTTATTCCTTCATGTACTAGGTTCTAAAAAAAGTGTACTCAAAACAAATAAATATTATCTACCAAGTGTTTTATTCCAGTTTCATATGAAAGCACCAGATATTAGATATGTATTATAAATTTCGTCATAGGTGCAAATTTGAGATAAAAACCAAATGATAGAGCATATAGTGAAATATAAATATCTTAGAATAGCTGTATCGAGCGAGGATAAGATAAGGTTATTGATGAGGAAAAAAAGACCTATCGCTGAGGAAGTGAAAAAGTAATTGGCAAACGCAAATGAAATATGCATTACAATCTATCACGATACACATATATTCGTACTGCAGAAAGAAGACAATTAATAAACACGTTAAGGGAATCTTAATAATAAGCAAAATTTAACTTTTAATACACAGAAGAAATAATGATATGCAGAAGAAACACAAATTAATAAACGTTATCCACTTATTGTACGCAAGAGAGATACCTCTAGGAAAAATCAAAACGACCGAAAATATATACCAAAATAACACAATAAAAGTAAAAGGAGAAGAAGAACCAACCGACCCTAATAAAGCTGACAATGGGATAAGACAGGGATATTTCCTGAGTCCTCTATTGTTCAACCTGATTATGGATGAAATAATAAAAAAGTAAGATTTAAAAAAGATACCAAATGGAAGAAAAACAAATTAAAATTGCTGTGCAAACGATGCAATACTACTCTTTCAAAATGAAGATGATTTACAACGTGTGCACCAATTTCATATAACTGCCAGAAAATTTAACATGTTCATTTCCCCAAAAGAGACAAAATTCATGGTTACAACAGCAAATTTACTAAGATGTTAATTGGAGCTGAAAGGTCAGATAATAGAACAAGTGATGGAGTTAAATATCTAGCCATCCAGTGAATAGAGCAAACAGAGCCGCAGGCTGACTAAATGAAACAATATGAAGCAATAAAACTATCGGGAAAGAAACGAAAGGCAGAATTTACAAAACAGTCATCAGACCAATGACATACGCGGCAGAAACAAGACCTGACACAGAGAGAACAAAAAGGATATTAGAAACAGCAGAGATGAAAACACTTAGAAAAATTGATGGTAAGACACTATGGGACAGAGCTAGAAGTACAGATATACGACGTAGATGCAAGATGGAGAAGATCAAGAACTGGTTAAGAAATAGAAGAGTAGAATGGAACGATCATATAAGCCGAATGACAACAAATAGAGTAGTAAAGACGGCAAGAGACGGTCAACCCGTAGGAAGACGATCAGTAGGAAGATCACGAAAACGATGGAACGGCAACTTACTGGAGGCACATTGAAAAATGAAAGTCATGTCTATATAAATAGAAGAAGAAGAAGATACACAGGATAAACATTAAAATTTCTGCAAGAAAGATAAAATAAATCAGTCATATTAATGTAGAATAGCAGAGGACAGAGTGTTTAGAGAAAATAATGAATCAGTCATATTAATGTAGAATAGTAGAGGACAGAGTATTTGTCATACCTTTGGACAAGTGCCCAATTAAAAAAAGAACACAGGTCGTTCAAAAAAGACGGAACTCTAAAAAAAATAGAATAGATTTAAAAAAATAAAAGCATAAACATGTCTTTTCCTACTTTTTTAATATTGAAAATACGTAAATAGAACATTGAATTAAAATGTAATCTTTGATAATCTGTGATAAACCCATCACCTGAACAGTGGCACCGATATATGTAGTTGAAATTGTTTACACTTATTTTAACTTTTTATTTTGTTATTATCTAGATATGAGTTGCGACCGATATCACAAACTTATTTATTTTTCACAAAGAGGCTCTTTAATACCTAAAATTATTACTATACAAATCTGATTCGAAATATCGTCAAAAAGTAATACACGGCATGTAAAATTTAAATTTTTAATAAAAAAAAAAAGATTAGGCATTACTTATGGGATTCAAAGAACGCGCGTTAAGGAAGATTGAAGTACTAATAAGATCACCGCAATCGGGCATACCCCGGGTAATGATTAATTCATTAATCGGCTAATTCTTCAGTCACCCCTTTAATATGATTTTGTCAAATTGGTCCTTGTTAGAACCAACTGTTCTAATAACATATGTCTATAACTGTTAAGGGTATATCTAGAGATCAAGAAACTTTACTTTACTTAAACTTATCAGACATATGAGCTAAACACGAATGTAACTTAGTAGTATATCTCTAGTGCAGAAAACACATATATGGCCTAACCTAGGGTATTTGGTATATAGCTGATCGCTGAAAACCACATCATAGATATAGACATGCTATTTCTGTCGCAAAAGAAGCAAAGAATAACTTAAAGTAAGAAAGGACAAAACCAGTCAGCCGAGAGAACCTTTTAACGATGTTGAGCTTGGATCCACCATCTACATATTTAATGAAAAATAATACAACTACCGACATTGAGGATCTGAGCACAAAGCTTATTACGAAACATGGACCAAAAACACTCTACAATGGCTTATCCGCATGATGAAAAACTGTATTCAAATTATGGAGATAGCCAAAATTTAGAGACAAGCCAAAGTTGTTACCTTGCTTAAACCTGGCAAAAAAAGACGGGTACGAAAAATATCCGGTATCAGGGGTGGTATTTTTCAATCTAAATGCCGCTTACGACACCTTAAATTACAGAATATTTCTCCAAAAACTATATGATATCCCCTTAGATAACAAGCTCACTTACATTGTCTGCGTATGCCAACATAAGAGAATATTTTTTGTATCACTCACTGGTAAGAGTAGCAGATGAAGAACGGTCTCGCTTGGGGTAGCATAAAGGCACCTACACTGTATAACATTTACACAAACAAACGATCCATACCGGTAGATACTAGGACTTCTATTATATAGACGAGACACCTATTATTGCACAATAAAAATAAACTATGAATAAATTTTCAGCCAAAACCCCTGAAAAACTCGTGGGTGCTCCTTCAATTTCCTCAACATAGACGTTTTCACAAAACTGAACATCCAATCTTGTCATACAATCATTGAACTGTAGACTTCCTATAAATTCCTTGAAAATAGTTTGTATCACACCGGGTCAGTCATAGATTATTGTTTAAAACTAAAAGGTAAATTGAGGTCCAGAAATAATATTCTTCGCAAGCTTGTCAGCTAAAAATGAGGCGCACGTCCTTCCGCCCTTAAAACATAGACGCTTGTACTATATGCTTCTGCTGCCGAATATACCTTGTTAGACAAATTAACCATTCTTTCTTTTTGTGCACACTACTACCCATTTTAACACAAAAATATCTATTGTAGCACTTAACCATATTTATTTTGAGATAACCTTCTATCGAAATATCACATGTAGTACACAAATAAGACCAGAACTAAAATATTAAAAAAGCTGTATACAATATATCGCAGAAGATTAAATAAAATAAAAGTAGTTTTTATTAATCAGATGCTTACATAAAATGTACAAAGACACTCACGTAAACAAAATATATTACGAAATTTCTGTAATTAAAAAAAACATCAAGTTCGGCATTGAACTAATAAAATTATATTAAATGAAAAAACAACATCTTTAAAAATACAGAAAAAATAAAATTTTCTATGCAAGCGAACATTCCATTCAATAATAAGCCCAAATCCTTTTGTATCTTCATACCTGTTTTTTAAAGAACCAGTTACATTTTAGTACGTAGTTATACCAGGTAATATGATATCCTCTGTTACACAGTGTTATGCGTATGACATTCCACCGTCTACAAACAGTAGATAAAAATAAGGAGCCCATATAAACCGTTCAGGGTATATGTTGAAAATATACGGTATAATCGCACAGTTGCCAAACTCTCAGAGCTTAGTTAAACCGATAAACGTATGGTTCAAATATACAATGAAGAAGATCTGAACGACCCCTATAATATATACAGGTGAACTAAGCGATATACATTTATGATACAGGGATATTTACGGGCTCCAAACAATTTTTATAAATTATTAAACTCTACATGCTGATGAATCGACTGAACCAATATTACGGAATTGTCAAGTGAGCTCCGTATATCGGTATCCACTTGACCACGGAGCTCAATTGAACCTGAATTTTAACATGGGCGGAGTTCACTTAATGCCGTAGATATATATATATATATATATATATATATATATATATATATATATATATATATATATATATATATATTTATATATAAACTAAGGAACACTCGAAGAGTGGTGGGTTTTTTTCGGTCAAAGTGGAGAAATAAAAGACAAAGAAGGTGACTACTTCATCCATTTATTGAAGACATTTCGCTTCTTAATCAAGAAACATCATCAGTTCATATAAAAAGAACAATATGAAAAACCAAACATCCATGGAAAAGTTATTATAAGTGGGTTACCTTAAAAAGATATGTAGCAGTCAAAGATATAAAATGTGTAAAGAAGCTTATGATACTGGACATTAAAAATTATGTTGTATAGACAATTAATTGAACTGAATACAGTTTACAAATTTACTCAACAGTCAGTGGCGCACCCGGGGGGGGGTGTTAAACCCCCCCAGGACCCTATTCCGACACGTTACTCACACATTTTAAGGACTCAAAATGGAGGTGGCATCATAAAAAAAAATTCGGAGACCAACCAAAACCCCCCCAGATGCAAATTCTAGGTGCGCTACTGGTAATAGTACATGTATATAAAAAAATATGTGAAAAAACTTTAATTTATAGAGAACCAAAAAGATCATATGATGCACTTTCAACAGTATATAATTATTTGTTGGAAGTGCATCATATGATCTTTTTGGTTCTCTATAAAAATCAGGCTTACATTTATGGCTGCAGTGGTACCTTGGTAATATTATTTAACAATGTATTTTTTATTTTAAAAAATAGTTTTAAATGTTTCGCAACCAACGTACTTCCTCAAGTAGTCAGTCACAAATGAAACGCCGCGACAGCTGTGAGTCACGACTGACCATCACATGTGAACACGAGCCTAACTTGTCCAATACGTCAAATTGTCTAACAAGTATGTTCCTATGTGTCTAGTAGCGTAGCAAGTGCTCCAGCATCTTCAACCAGCGTTTTGAAGAATTTAAAAATACATTCTTTGACATCAATGTTTAAGTTGATCAAAATCCCATGTAATTCACAATGTGTGAGCTGATATCAATTTAAACCTCAAACTTAAGTAGCTGAGAATAAATTCATACTTTGTCTTATGTGCTTTTTTGCAGTAAGCGACAGACAGGTTACGTCTTCTGCCTTGATAGCCTTTTGTAGTTGCCGGTCTGCAGACGAAATGTCAGGAAGAAATAATTACAGGCCACGGTCTATACATCCCAAAAACAATATAACAAAATTTCCTAATTATTTCTTTAGAATATTATTTTTATAATAAATAAGGCTTTTTGATTTATTTTCTTATTATTCTGCATTTCTACGTAATTTTGAAGTACGGTGTACTAACAAGTTTAAGATTTTTAGATAAAAAATATTAAATTTTTATTAAAGGTGTCAAAATTTCTCTTACAATAAGTAAGTATATATACAGGGTGAGTCATAACTATTAGGACATAGACTAAGGACAGGTTATTTGGACCAAAATATGGCTATTGGACCAAATATGCCTTAATAAAATGTTGCTGAGAAAAAAGATACAGGGTGTTAAAGTTAATTTTTGTTTTTCGTTTTTTGCTAATAGTTTCCCTGTATATTTATAAATTGCTATCAAAATTGGCACAGAGGCATAATCTTAGACAAGAAATAGTATTTTATCTACAATTTTACGTTTTGTCATAGAGGGCGCCACGTGGATCATTCCTAATGATCAAATTGAGTCTAAACTTTTTCTAATGAAACTTTTTAGTAATTTTTATTAGAAAATATGACGTAAACATCATTTTTACGTAAAATTGGTACTCTTATTTAAACATGATAATTTCAACCGTTTTCGATAAAAACGCAGTCGAACTGCTTAGAGTCTTAAAAAAGGATTTCAAATATTATTTCATTTATGAAAAGTATGCTTTGGACTGTCAGATAATTGTTGTTGGTAAATGTCATTTGTTAAGAGTAAATTATATTTGATGTGACAGTGTAGTGTAATGTTGCATTTTTTTAAAGTAATCATTATTTTTTTTGATTGAAATGCCTCGTCACAATCATTTTACTAATGAAGAAATGCGAGACTTGATTTGCGTATACGCACAAGAAAATTTTTGCGATCGCTCGGCAGCCAGAAGGTATGTAATGTTATACGCAAACAGAAGGCAACCAAATCACAAAACTTTTGCAAGATTATATCGTAGTTTAGGTGAAACTGGGTCATTTCACACTAAAAATCGGGGTGGTCGACCGAAACAAATCACACCTAATCAAGAAGATGAACTTTTGGTTCGAGTAGATGAAAATCCGGAAATAAGTTCACGACATCTATCAGCAGCAACAGAAGTAAGTCAGTCGTCTATTGTTAGAATTCTAAAAAAAGAGAACCTCCATCCTTATCACTTCACTCCTGTTCAACTTTTACTTCCAACAGATCTTCCACGACGGTAACAGTTTTGCCAACGTATTCTGAATAAACATCGCAATGACAGACACTTTATTAAGAATATTATGTTCACCGACGAAGCAACTTTTACCAGACGAGGGGTTTTTAATTGGCAAAATAGTCATTATTGGGAAGAAGAAAACCCGCATGCTATTAAAGCTATACATTTTCAGCATGAGTTTAAATTGAATATTTGGTGTGGCATTATAGGCGACCAACTACTAAGGCCTTATGTTCTTCCTCCGAATTTAAATGGAGATTCTTATTTATTCTTTTTGGAAAATACTCTTAGTGATATTTTAGATGATCTGTCAATGGATGTAAGAAGAAAAATGTGGTTTATGCAGGATGGAGCACCACCTCATTTTTCATTAGCTGTTAGAAATCATCTTAATGACGTATTTCCTCAACGATGGATTGGCAGAGGCAGTGATTTTCAATGGCCAATGGCCACCAAGAAGTCCTGAGTACAACCCGCTCGATTTTCATTTTTGGGGACATATGAAGTCCTTAGTTTATGCCAATGAAATTAATACACGAGACGAACTTTGGAGATACATTCAAAATGCAGCTAATCTTATAAGACAGAATAATATTTTTTTAACGTCCGAAAATCGTTTATAAAAAGAATTAGAAAGGCATAGAAATCGGAGGAGACCATGTAGAATATTTTGAGTTTTTGTGAGTTCTTTTAAGTTAAAGTGTGTTTAGTTTTGATTTATCGTCAAAAGGGAAACTTTACGTTAGTTGCAAGTTGGGAATTGTAAATAAAATACTATTTCTTGTCTAAAAAAATGCCTCTGTGCCAATTTTGATAGCAATTTATAAATATACAGGGAAATTATTAGCAAAAAACGAAAAACAAAAATTAACTTTAACACCCTGTATCTTTTTTCTCAGCAACATTTTATTAAGGCATATTTGGCCCAATAGCCATATTTTGGTCCAAATAACCTGTCCTTAGTCTATGTACCAATAGTTATGACTCACCCTATATATATATATATATATATATATATATATATATATATATATATATATATATATATATTGTTATGATTTGTTTTTTGTTTGAATGATGAGCAATGAGTATTTTTAATAATATAATATATAGGGTTTTTATCGCGGTTCTCAAAGAATTAGCTTGTAAGTACTTTTTTAAATTATCTTTATTATAACTATTATGAAACACACATATATATCTAACCTAGTCAATGTAAATTTAAAATAAACTATCTTTAAATTGATATTCTTATAAAACTAATTAAATTCTATAGACAATCTAAAATTTAAACAAAACTATCTTCAAAATTGAAATTGTTATGACACTAACTAAATTATATTAACAAAATTTTGTACCTTTCTTTCACTGAATGCCTAAATGAACTGTTTTCCACTATATATATTCTAATCACCACTGAAAGTCTTCGTACTTCGGTTATCCTTGTTTTTTGTGAAATTACTTTTTTCAATTATCAGCTTCTACCAATTTAAGATATAGTTTTCTTCACCAGCATTTATACACCACCAACCAAACCAGCAAACAGCATTTATATTTATTCTTCTTTTCAATATACCAATATCCAATTATTATAAGTTGATTTATACTAATCTCCAACCATAATATAATTTAATTTCTTCCAATATACCTTTTTTTATCTTCGATAATTATTTGTGTATAATTATAAATGTGCATTAAATTATATGCATAATTTTTAATCTTCATTTAACTCACTATATTAAACAATTGGACTATCTCCAACTAACTTTCATATTTCTTATAAACTGCTTGACTTCTGACTAAAAAACTTAAAAACTTTTTAAAAACTCTTCTGACTGCACTATCTAAAACTTTTCTGACTAAAAACTTTCAAAAACTGCCTCTTGTATCCAAATCACGGGTATTTATATGTTTTTGGATTTCTAGAACCATCTCGTAAGATATCATGTTCTATTCAGTTCTATTTAATACTTGTCTGAATTTTCTGGAACAAACCATTTCGCAAACATGGCCATCTCCGGAGATCCAGAGAATTCCATTCTTTTCTATTAATAATTTTGTTTACATTTAGGCTTTTCAGATCAGAATATATAATTAAATTAGTAACTTAACATTCTAATTTAATAAAATACACATTTCAAACAATATATTATTATAACCCACTTTATATTCGTAAATATTCTTAAACGTCACTTCAGAGTATAAATATCTGTCAATCTCCGAGAGTATTTTTGGTTGCCTAAGCACATGGCTCACTTATATATATATTTACAATATTAAAATACAACTTTTTACAATTATTATATGCTAATTTATTAAAAATGCCCTCACATAAATATATTTTTATAAAATTCTCTAGTATATAACTTATTTAAAATAATCAAATACTTTTTTATATCTAATATTATGTAGTATATAACTTATAAATTATTTTCTATAAACCCCAATCGTTACAATACCCCAAAAATAATATTTAAAATAAATAATTTACATATTATTTTTTTAAATATTAATTTTCTCATACCTTATTAAATTTAATAAATCAAATTTTTTTTTTTATTTATTTAAAATGTGTTAAATACATCCCTGTTCGCTGTCTATGTCAAAACAGAGAATAACGGAGAACAGTTCGTCTATTCTATGGTCAAACTGTCATGTCAAATGGAGAATGGATTTTATCAGAGAATAAAATATAACCTTAATTAAAAATATAATCTATATTGTGTTATGTTTATTTATAGACAAAATCTAGGAATTATTTCCATTCAACAGGCTTTTATCCATATGAATTGGTAAGTTTTACACTTTTTATAAAGACATTTACACAATCAATTCTGTATCTAACCCCAAATTATGATTTTTAGGGTACCAAACAATTTCCATATGTACAAAATTCAACAAGTATGATGTCAAATTTATTCACAACAAAGAAATCTACCATCTATCTATGAAATGGATCTATCAGTAAGTTTTTTTTTTTTTTTTTTTTTACATTCTTTTCTTTGTTTAGTTGACACATTGGGCATTGGGTAGTAATTTCTTTTGCTATACTTATGTCATTCTTTGCAAAATAATTGTCCCTAAATAGCATCCATAGCTTTCTTGAACCAATATGCATATAATTGTTATGTAAATTTTTCAATATTTTTTTTGCTAAAGTTCTAGTTATTACATATACTTCTATGCCATTTATTATTTTATAATATACCCCATCTTTCCTAAGGACTTTTTGTTTTTCACTCAAATTGATCTGATCTTTTATAATTTCTTCTTTAGAATATAATCCAGTACTTTCTACTTATTGATTTAATCCAATTTTTATTGTTCGCTGCCCTTTTTGTGATGTATTTTCTAACCTTGATAAAGCATCTGCCACTATATTGGATTTTCCAGAAATGTATTTGATTTCAAAGCAGTATTCACTAAGTATTAGACTCCACCGATGTATTCTACTGTTTCCATATTTGTTATTTAATATAGACGTTAAAGCTTGGTGATCTGTTTCTATTGTAAATTCATTACCCAACAAATAAAATCTTAATTTTGTGACACAGTGTATTATACTTGCTAGTTCTAATTCTGAAACTGAGTAACCCTTTTCATGTGGCTTTGTGATTCTTGAAATGAATTGTATTGGGTATTCGACCCCATCATGTATTTGTAATAATACCCCTGATAATCTCTCTATTGATGCATCTGTTCTTAATATGAATGGCTGTGTGTAGTCAGGATAGTATATTTTCAAATTTGACAGAAAAATGTTTTTAATCTCTTGGAATGCTAGTTCTCTTCTCTGATCCCATCTCCATTTTACACCTTTTCTCAGTAGTTCAAGTAATGGAATTTCTTTTATACTTAGATCTGGTATCATCCTTTTATAATAATTAATTATTCCAATAAATCCTCTTAAAGTTCTTAAATTGTGTGGTGTTTTATATTCCTGAATGACTTGTGTCCGTTCTGGATCCATTTCGATTCCCTTAGTGTTAAGTTTATAACCTAGATATATGACTTCTTTTTGAAAAAATGTACATTTTTCTTGATTTATTTTTAGTCCCACTTTGTCTAATCTATTTATTATAATTTTTAGGTGTTTCTCATGATCTTCAGCCGTTTTAGAAAAAATTAATATATCATCAATGTAGTGAATTACAAAATGTTCATATTGATCCAAAATATCATGAAGACATCTACATAGAGCACTGCAAGATGATTGAAGTCCAAATGGTACTACTTTGAATTGATATACTACTCCATCTATCTGAAATCCTGTATACTGTCTACTTTTTCTTTCTAGAGGTATTAACCAGAAACTATGCTGTAAATCGATTTTAGTGAAAAATGACATTCCTGTAATTCTTCCTAGTATTCCATCTATACTCATTGGTGCTTCAAATTGCTTTTCAGTGATCTTGTTAATATTCCTTGCATCCAAACATAACCTGATTTCACCTGATCTTTTACGCACTACTACTATGGGGTTAATAAAACATGTGTCTGCCTTCTCAATGATCCCATCTTCTACCATATTATTAATTGTTTTGTTTACTTCTTCTCTGTATTTATATGGTATTGGGTATGATTTTGTTTTAAAATCTTTTTCTTCTTTAACTTTTATACTATGGATATAATTTTGTGCAATTCTATTTTCTTTATTGACAAGTCCCTTGTGTTGCTGCAATATGGAAATGACTATTGATTTATATTCTTCAGGGCAATTTAAAACTTTTATCATATCTTCTTCTTTACAAATAAAATTATTCTTCATTATGTACTCATTATTCCTTGCTTCCAATTTTACGCACTCCGCCTCGTAGGCATCCATCTGCTTAAAATTTCCATTCCTTAAATATTCACTACAATAATTATTCTTTACATTCTTTTGGGACATTTCCCTATCATCAAAATACATTTCTTCTTCATAAACATCATTATTTTCTTTTAATAATATCCTATCAACTCTTATTCCTTCTTCCACCTCATCTTTCTGCATAAATTTAATTATTTGCCCTTCCAAAGTTACCATTTTTTCTTCAAAATCTATCTTTACTTTCTTCTTTTCCAATTCATCATTTCCCATTAATATATCAACACATAAATCCTTGACAATAAATCCTTGCATATTAATTTCTTTATTAAGAATATTAATTTTAAAATTGGCTAGTTTATCAATTTCACCCAACTTCTTATTATTTGCACCAACAATTTTAATTTTTGGAATCTTTATTATATCTGATAGTTTTAATGTATTAAAAATAAAATTCTCCGAGACTAAAGTACTTTCTGAACCAGTATCTATCATAATTTTAATCATTTTATTTTTGGCCAAAGCATTGATATAAATTAAATTAATAGAGTAAATAATTTTATCCTCATCTAAAGAAATAAATTCAGAAGGTTTTTCATAATAGCAATGGCCTAACTTGTAATTCAGAAAGTTTACTGCACAAAATTTTGATTATTAGAATTGTCAGATTGTATCTGACCACTTGGATCTGATGTCCTATGTCTTTCCCTACTATGACTTCTACTCACATTTTCTTGCCTTGTACTATTTCGTTCCCTGTCTTCGCAGCTTCTATTCCTTCGAACACAATTTACCTGTCTGTTATAGTTAGGTCGCTCTGTATTTCTTCTATTGTTAAAATCTTGTCTATTATTATTAGTACTGTTATTAAAATGTTGTCTATTATAATTAGTATTATTATTAAAATTTTGTCTATTATAACTAGTATCATTATTAAAGTTCTGTCTATTTGGATTACTGTTAGTATTATTAAAATTTTGTAAATTATCACCATACCTAGTATTAATGTTATATGATTGTCTATATTGTTGAATATCATTTTTATTATATTGAAAGTTATTGTTGTTTTTTCTGTTGTTATTATTACTTGTCATATTGCCTCTTTGTATTCTTTGAATAAAATTAATAAAACTATCTATTGTTTGAATATTTTGTACAGTTACGGTTTGCACAACATCAGCATCAAAATGTCTAGATACATTTAAGACTGTTTCATCCTCTCTAAGTGGTGGTTCTAAATATTTTGCAACTGTTATCAATTTCAATGCATAATCTACCATATTTGATTTTAAATTTTGATTATACTTTCCAAAATATAGAATTTCTCTAAACTTTGCTTGCTCTAATTCACCCCAATAATAATTTAAAAATTTATTTTCAAATGTTTGAAAGTTATCTAAATCATTTTCAATACTAGCAAACCAAGTTGCTGCATTGTCATTTAATGTCACTCTAATATAATCTTTAATATCATTAATATTATTTACAAATCTTAATTTATGTTTTAAACTATTTATGTATACTCTAGGATGCAAATTTTTTATATTACCAGAGAATTTAATCCCAGTCTCATTTGTTAAATTTAAGTAAGGTCTCCCTATGTCTCTCATTTGTGAAATATCATCTATTCTCTGTTCCACATTTCTTATTTGATTACTATTTATTTGGATATTTTGTTGTATATCGTCTAATTTTTCTTCTGTGTTTCTCCTGTCTTCGTTAATTTTTACTTCTAAGTTACATTTCTGTAACTCTATTTTCTGTTCTATATCTATCTTATTATCTTTAATAATCCTCTTTACTTCTGTCCTCTCATTGTCTATCCTTTTCTTGTAGTCATTCCGTATACTTTTTATTTCATTTGCAACTTTTTTTGCAGCTTCAAGTTTTTTATCCATTTGTTTTTCCATTTGTTTTACAATTTTATTATTATTATCTTCTATTTTCTTTTCTAATTTTCTATAATTCTCTTCCAATTTCTGTTCCATTTTTTTCATGTCTTCTTTGACTTCTTTTGAATTCTCTTCCAATTTTTGTATGTTTTCTTTGATTTCTTTTGAATTCTCTTCTATTGTCTTGTTCATCTGCATCATTAATTACATCAAAGCTGCCATATTGACATTTTCCTCTCTTTCTGGATTCATTTCTCCAGTATCTTGTGGAACTTGAACTAAACTCTCCTCTTGTATAGGTTGTGTTTCTACTTCCACATCTTCTTCATTCTTTTTGCTTTTTGTACCTTTCTTTCCTTGAGACATTTTGAGACTTTACTTGTTCAAATATAATTAAAAATAAAATCTATAATTTTTTCTTTCTACTGATAATTAATTTAATTATATGAGAGCACTTATCTTCCCAAACTAATTCTTTTAAATAGAGAGCCACCGCGTTGGGTGCCAAATTGTTATGATTTGTTTTTTGTTTGAATGATGAGCAATGAGTATTTTTAATAATATAATATATAGGGTTTTTATCGCGGTTCTCAAAGAATTAGCTTGTAAGTACTTTTTTAAATTATCTTTATTATAACTATTATGAAACACACATATATATCTAACCTAGTCAATGTAAATTTAAAATAAACTATCTTTAAATTGATATTCTTATAAAACTAATTAAATTCTATAGACAATCTAAAATTTAAACAAAACTATCTTCAAAATTGAAATTGTTATGACACTAACTAAATTATATTAACAAAATTTTGTACCTTTCTTTCACTGAATGCCTAAATGAACTGTTTTCCACTATATATATTCTAATCACCACTGAAAGTCTTCGTACTTCGGTTATCCTTGTTTTTTGTGAAATTACTTTTTTCAATTATCAGCTTCTACCAATTTAAGATATAGTTTTCTTCACCAGCATTTATACACCACCAACCAAACCAGCAAACAGCATTTATATTTATTCTTCTTTTCAATATACCAATATCCAATTATTATAAGTTGATTTATACTAATCTCCAACCATAATATAATTTAATTTCTTCCAATATACCTTTTTTTATCTTCGATAATTATTTGTGTATAATTATAAATGTGCATTAAATTATATGCATAATTTTTAATCTTCATTTAACTCACTATATTAAACAATTGGACTATCTCCAACTAACTTTCATATTTCTTATAAACTGCTTGACTTCTGACTAAAAAACTTAAAAACTTTTTAAAAACTCTTCTGACTGCACTATCTAAAACTTTTCTGACTAAAAACTTTCAAAAACTGCCTCTTGTATCCAAATCACGGGTATTTATATGTTTTTGGATTTCTAGAACCATCTCGTAAGATATCATGTTCTATTCAGTTCTATTTAATACTTGTCTGAATTTTCTGGAACAAACCATTTCGCAAACATGGCCATCTCCGGAGATCCAGAGAATTCCATTCTTTTCTATTAATAATTTTGTTTACATTTAGGCTTTTCAGATCAGAATATATAATTAAATTAGTAACTTAACATTCTAATTGAATAAAATACACATTTCAAACAATATATTATTATAACCCACTTTATATTCGTAAATATTCTTAAACGTCACTTCAGAGTATAAATATCTGTCAATCTCCGAGAGTATTTTTGGTTGCCTAAGCACATGGCTCACTTATATATATTTACAATATTAAAATACAACTTTTTACAATTATTATATGCTAATTTATTAAAAATGCCCTCACATAAATATATTTTTATAAAATTCTCTAGTATATAATTTATTTAAAATAATCAAATACTTTTTTATATCTAATATTATGTAGTATATAACTTATAAATTATTTTCTATAAACCCCAATCGTTACAATATATATATATATATATATATATATATATATATATATATATATATATATATATATATATATATATATATACATATACATATACATATACATATAGTGAAAAAATACAGAAAACAAAATAATCTAAACTGATAAACCAACTCAGTTTAGAATAAACTGTTATAGGAATGCCATATATTAATCGGATTGTTAAAATTATTGTTCAAGAAATTCACACCATGATTTTAATCCTAATGTGCCGTGTATAATTACTATAAAAGCTTCCATCTCATACTTAATAATTTTCTTGGGTCATCAGGTAGTATCATCTCACATTGTACGTGATTTGTGTCAAGGAAGGGTTATCAGTTGCACGTATGGTGATGGCAAGTATTTGCCTAGAGCAAATTTACAGTGAGCAATGCGGCACACATCATTACGAATTTGTCTTTTACATAATAAATTAGCTGGTCGTTTTCGTTGACCAGTGGCATCCAGCAACATAGGCTAAAATATAGAAGATTTTGTTTTTATTTCTTTATTCCAATTAAACACCAAAAATGTCTAAGGAACACAAACTGTATTTCTCATATACTACTGAATTTTAATTGGATTTTAAAAAGTAAAATGCCGTTAGAATAATATATTCGTCAGCAATGAATTTATCTTAATTTCAGTGTAATATGATTCCTATATAATAATCAAACAAAAGAAGTGTCCCAATTGAATGGAAGTTTTTAACATAAAACTCTAATATGTGTTAAATAATTATCTGTGTTTCCTCCAGCGGTATTAATTACAGCATGACACCGCCTGGGTTTACTTAAAATTAAATTATCAATTTCGTTTTGACACAGCAGGGTCCATTCCTGTGTCTGGCGTGCAGACCAGCTTCATGTAATCTATTCCTTAAAGTTTGGTCACATAAAATAATGTTGTGGGTATTTTCTAAAGCCTCATAGAGTTCACGTGCAGTTATATGCACATTTCGACGATTTAATCCTACCACAAACCGATCCCGTGAGGAGTAGTTGCACATTGACCACCTCCGTGTATTTCAGCGACAATACAAAATAGTTCATTTCGACGCAAACGTCACAATCGCATAATCACGCTCCGATATACGTCAAAATGACGTGCAACATTAACTTGTGAAATATCAGCCTCAATAATACTCACATCACTTACGATTTAAACATATGGTAAATACCGACCCTTCACGACTATCGTTGCGTGTAATAATCTTGTTTTAGTAAAATTTTAAAGTAAATACAGACTATATTTAAAATTTGAAGTAATTTTTCCTTACAATTTGAAGCAATTAATCCCACGAATTTGAAAGGCGCTGTCACTGTTGCTTTAATAAAACAGTACAATTTGACAGATTATTTTCTATGGCATATCTTGATTTGTAGAGAAAAAGTTTGCAAATGAAATGGTATTGATTAACATAAAAGTGTTTAGTTTTCATTGAAAACAGTGAAATGATAGTAAGTAGTGCAATACCCATACATGCGTTTCGGTAGTCGTTACTAATATCAGATGTCGTTATTGATCTGAAAAACGTCGAACGAGCAGATATGTACAATTTACTAGTTGCCTTTTCATGATGTTGGCTTAGCGAGCTGACAAACTCACTTCAATTTGAGTTTTAGAGGGTTTATGGTTTAGATTAGACAGTAACAAGAAAAATATTTAAAACAAATTAATATAAATTAAAAAGTGGGCCCTTCTCTTTTTCTTCTTTTTCTTCTCCCGATTGGGATTTGTTTCGGGCTATTGTAACTATTTTATTTTCTGGCATTCTATTAATATGTCTTTTTCATTATTTCTTTCTATCTTGAATTCTCTTATTAATGTCTGTTTTTCCTTATTCTATTGTTGAACCATCCCAACAAGTTTTATCATTTGTTAGTAAACTTCTTAGTGAATATTGTTATCATTTCATCACTTTAATCTAATTAGTAGAGGATACGATATAACAAAGACATTCACCGAAAAGGACTTTTGTCTAATATCTACTACTGAAGAGATATACCATAATTAAAAAAAATGTTATTTTTCTGTTTTAGACTTTAACAGGTTGACTGCCACAAAAAATGTTTTAAACGTCCATAGTGTCAAGTTGAAAAAATACTTCCATTACTAATATTTCACCAATTTCATTTATTAGTCCCAATTTTTGCAAAAATATGTCAGCGGTCGAATACGACCGCCGGGGCGTAGCCGACATACTTATTCCAATGGTGCCAAGTGGTCGGTCGGGCGGTCGTTCTGTTCATGATGAGACTTGTCGAGTATTATTCTGCTGAGTGGTTGTTTTGATCAATATTTTATCAGTAGAGGTTTGATTGTTAGTAAGACAAGTAAGTTGATTGTGCTCTTGTTATTTTTAGAGTTAGATAATAGTAAAAACAATTATTATTTCTTGAAATAAAATGGGAAGTCGCGGTAAAATGATGGTTGGTATGGTTTTGGAAAGCAATGAACATTCAGGTAAGATATAATTTTAATATTTTCATATCATATGTTTATATCATATTTTCAGATGTAAATAATTGCATAGGATTAGTGTTTGAAGTACATACCTACATAATAAGCAAGGTAATATTCTGAAAAATACACTTTTATTTATTAGTAGAATAGAATAGAAATATGCTTTATTGTCAAATGCAGTTAAATACAATTTACTAAAATTATACAAATCGTTAATATAAATAAAAATAATGAAGTAAAACAAAACCAATCGATTGCAAAATTTAAATAAATTGCAAATTGTATAATTTATGTTTTTTTTTGACAGTTTCACGGTTAAAAAAAATTTTGTTTTTTTTTTCAGATGACGAACCTAATGATTTTCCTTTGATTCTGACCTAGACCCTCTATTCTGACCGTCCAGCGATGAAGAAATTGCATATAGCTCCGATGGGTCAGAAGCGCAAGAAAAAATAAATTTGATAAATAAACGTAGAAAGCTAAACACTCTTGTTGCAAAAAAGGAAATTGGTAATGAGCTATGCTATTCTAAGTTACTTTCCAGCCGGGATAACATTCCCAAAGAAATACACTCTTTGGGTGAAAATTCAAAAAATATTGTCCAACTACAGCCTTTGTACTCGAACAGTGCTATTTCCTCGGAAGAATTAGATGACTTTTTTCAAGTTACAATCGATCAACAAAACATATTATCATCTGAGCAAAATGAAGATCACCAAAGCCAGAAAAATTTTGCTGACGGATACGAAAAACTCTAATGTAAAAAACCTATTGGCAATTACAAAATTTTCAACTATTCTGCGGAATCTTAATTACAGACAAATAACGCTGCAGCTCTTATAAAAAATGTGTCTCCCTATAATTGTTTTCGAATTTTCGTGGACGATGAAGTTATAGATGATACTGATGATATCAGTAACGAATCCAGACTACATCGATGGGTTCCAACCAGCAGAAAGGAATTGATACAATTTATTGGCCTTGTGGGTTGTATGGGACAGCACAGTTTTTTATTAAATCTTTAATATTTTTACACAAATCAATTTTGTTTAAATCAGTGTCAATATCAACAGCCTGTAAATTGTTGAATAAAGTTCCTGTAAATAGCAAAAAAGATTTGGTTTGAATTTCGAATAAAATTGGCTATCTCATAAAGTAAATGGAATCATTCTCAATTAAATCTCCAGTTTTATTTTAATTGTAACAAAAGTTTTAATTTAAGTTTGACTTTTTTATTCTGTAAACCAATCGTTTGCCTTGTTATTGCAGTTCAGCATGATTTTAAGCTATTTGCAATGAAAATGGCAAAACATTTGATAAAAGCACTTAAAAACCAACTCAAAACATTAAAATTTTATAACCTAGTCCATTTATCATTTTTCTTATTATCAAATTCATAGTTACTCTATAAAAATAAGTTAACTCATAACTATTTGATATTAGATCTGCCGATTGTTTTAATTTTATTCATATGCTATACCTTAAATTAAACCATAAACACGTTAACAATATAAAGCTCTTTGCCCATATTAAGATGATTTCTATTTCCCCAATAAAAGATATACCACCCAGCCGCTGATCTCTGTAATGGAGTATAATTTCAAATTTTGCCTTGGCCCGACACTATTGTTCACTACATTTTTTGTTATTAGCGGTATTACAAGTTGTGTTTTGACCTGATTACATGGATAATTGGCAATGAAATATTCTGAAGATGGTATTGAATTTCAAATGCAAACATTAGATAAGAGTTGAGGAATTTGCAGTTAAAATACACTGCTCATTTAGAGGGGAATCATAAATTATACACACACCTTTTTCTCTTTGTAAAATGAATTTGTTGACGTTCTTTCTGTACTAATATCATGGTACTTACTCTAGCTTATTACCATTTATGACTACATGTAAAATGTAGTATTAAATTTTGCTAGAAAATCAATGAATGTCATCGTTATTCACTCAGCTGTTTTCACTATTGATATTTTCCTCATTTAAAAGTAGCCATTTTCTTCTTTTCTGTGTTTGTATATAGTTTATTCTCATCTTTTTAAACTAACCTGTCCTACACGTAAATGATTTTGCTCGTTTTCAAAGATATTTCTGATACTATCGTACTTTCCAACTTACTAACTATTACTTAGAATTATGTTTGCTAAATTGATTATATTCCTTTGTGGTGTATGTTGGCTGCTTTTTCGAGAAAAAAAGTGATTTTAATAACAAATAATAATTTGTAATGAACCTAGATCAAATAGTGCAAGCATTTGCTCTTCATAATGATGCTTGTTCCATTCGATATATCAAAGATAGATATGCTTGGCGTTCAGCGAACCACAATACATAATGTTTTACAAAGATTTCAAGAAACGGGTTTTTACTCAAGAAGACCTGTAAAGAAAAGACCCAGGTCAACAGACGCCGTAAAAGATTGGCTTCTAAGAGTTCAAGGGCTTCGAGAACATACAGTTATTGCTACAATTTTAAGACTGGTATATATTCATGGTGCCATAGTTTCACCTGGCACCATAAGATTAGGCGAACAAAATTTATTATCTTATTTTTTTTTATTTACAAAATTGCTTCAATCACTAGGGGTTATTTATTAGCATGGTACAATAAATTACATAAACGTTAATATGTTACACTATATTTTGTGAAGTAGTCTTGCATTTTGTAAAAAGTTTATAGTTTTGTCATTATTGAAGCCGTTTAAGCACTCTTTGGATGAAGTGGGTAATCCAGCTTGAAGTCGTTTTAGGTTATACAAAGGGCAGTCCACTAGCACATGGTCCACTGAAGTTACACAATCACAACTGTAGCACATGGGAATTTGTTCTTTACTTAGAAGGTAATCGTGTGTTAACTTCGTATGGCCTATACGTAATCTAGAGATGCATACTTGGTCTCGTCGCTTGAATCATCTATTATCTTACATACCTGCTACAGGCCCCTTATTGGACTCAGCTCATCGAAGGCCACGCTTGAAATTCTGTCGTGTTTATACAGATTGGGATATGGAAAATTGGAGAAACTTTATGTTTACAGAGGAATCTCTTTACGAGATATTTACCTGATGGTCGCCAAAAAGTGTGGAAAAGGCCTGGAGAACGCTATACCCAATGTGGCTTAACTCCTAGAATATAGTTTGGTGATAGAGGTTAAATGGTATGGGGCAGATTTTCTTTGGAACTACATGCAGATCTTATTATGCTGGGAGCTTCTTTTTCTCATTGCGCCGTCTTCTTTCGAAGGTTGGCGATTCAAATGGCAATTGTAGTTTTGGAAACTGCTGCGCGAAAGATCTCTGCGGATAAGAGGTCGAACCATCTCCTCAGGTCTTTCAGCCACGAGTTCTGGCGTCTTCCTACTGATCTTTTGCCCTGTACTTTTCCTTCCAGTATAACTTGAAGTAATTTATATCTTTCGCCTCTCAACACATGACGCAAGTATTGCATTTTCGTCTCTTTGATTATTCTAAGTTATCCAAATGATGTGTAAACAAAAATTCTTTTTGTTTACACATGCGACGAAGTACCTCAACATTAGTAACTCTTTGATGGGAGCAGATTGCCTTAATACTAATAGGTACATTAGAAATTGTCTGGAAGAACATGTGTTACCTTTTATGCATTATGTAGGTGAAAATTTTCTCTTGATGCTGGATAATGCTCGGCCGCACATAGCCAGGATAACAATGCCATTCATTATTTACAAATGTCGGCACTGAGGTACTAGCCTGGTATCCTAGAAGTCCAAACCCTAACCCGATTGAGCATTTTATAGGACAACTTGGAAAGGGTAGTTAGGCAGAATTGTGGAGAGTTTAAAACTATTGTAGCGTTAAAACAGGCACTAACGAGTGGGAACAAATACCGCAAAACAAGATTGCTGCTTTGATTCAGTCCATGTCAGAAAGGATGAGATCTGTTATTCGAGCTCGATGAGTTATACTTGATTTAAATATCCATATTTTAGAAATATTTTATGATTTTGATTTGAAAATATCTTATCCAGGATTAAAAAAATTGTAAATTTTTATTTGTTGTTATATTATTTAATATTTTGGAATTCGCTTTCTATTTTATTATTTGTTATTTAACATACAATAGAAATAATTTATTGGAATTGAAGTTTTTTTAATACTTAAAATATATATTTTACTTTAAAATAAACTTAATATTCAGATACTTTTGTGTGTTGTTTATTTGACAGTGTTTGACTAAAATTAGCATCACCACAATTTCTTTGGTACCAGAAAATTGTTACATTGTTACCAGTCGTTCAAGTCAACCGTTCATAAATTTACACCTTGCTTTTTATATAGCTACCATATAAAACCATAAAATAGGTAATTAAATCTTAATTATAGCATTATCAATTACGAATGATTTTGTTTAAAAAAAACCAAACAAATATTTTAACCTTGACAGTAACAAATTATAAGGCATCAATCATTTTCCTAGTTCCATAGCTAGAACCTGCTTGAATCACAATGTACACATGCATGGTTTGCAGGCAATGATAGAATTGACCTTCTCAAGGTTAACCACTTCTTTAACATTGGTAATATCTCTAGCAGATATAGAAAATCAATGTCCATTAAAGAGACTAATTATTACTAAAGGCGAGAGTAATTTTAAACTGTTCGATAAATAATTCAGCGCATATTAGCATATATATATATATATATATATATATATATATATATATATATATATATATATATATATATATATATATATATATATATATATATATAAATAAATGTTTTGGATGGGTTGGAGTCAATAAAAGGGGCTATTGGTTAACTATTTATTATCTCGAGCTTTCAATTGTGTTTACAATTATTATCAAGAGCTGCTAAAAAAGACAAAATATCTTACAAAGTTGAACTAGAAACAAAAAAATTTTTTGTTAACTCACCAAATAAAATTAGTTTGGTTAATAAAATTGCTGCAAATACATCTCAAAAAGAATTATTAAAAAAATGTCCTTATGTAATAAATGCTCCTCTGAAATTTTAAATATAATTTTGAAAACATTTTCTTAGCACAAAAACAATTGGATTTATAAATAATTTAAAGTAGCGACCAATTACAAATAAGCCTGAATGTCATAAATGCCAACTTAAAATTTTTATTTTTGACAATTATATAGCCAAAAATAAAATTTTGTTTAAAAATTCTTTTTTGTTTAGTAACAAAAAAGAAGAAGATTTATTCACCATTGATAGATGTCTAAAAAAATGTAACAGATATATGAAGTAATTAAATTAAAATGTGATATTTTTCAAGTTTCATATATAAATTATAAAGAAATAATATTATAAATTTTGCTTAGATTTTAAATTTCTGAAAAAAGTCCTTTTGAATTTATTACTGTCACTATTAATAATTTATTATTATATTATATAATATATTCACTATTATTAATTTCACTATAATTGTTTTTGTGTTAAGAAAATGTTTTCAAAATTATATTAAAATTTCACAGAAGCATTTATTAGATAAGGACATTTTTGTATTAATTCTTTTTGAGATGTATTTGCAGCAATTTTATTAACCAAACTAATTTTATTTGGTGAGTAAACAAAAAATTTTTTTCTTTCTAGTTCAACTTTGTAAGATATTTTGTCTTTTTTAGCAGCTCTTGATAATAATTGTAAACACAATTGAAAGCTCGAGATAATAAATAGTTAACCAATAGCCCCTTTTATTGATTCCAACCCATCCAAAACATTTATATATTTTTTCCAAACGAGTCACAAGTACTTCTTTTTTCTTACTCTTATATATGTATATATATATATATATATATATATATATATATATATATATATATATATATATTTTGTTGATATTTTTCATGTTTTATATATAAATTATAAAGAAATAATATAATTATAACTTTTGCTTAGGTTTTTAATTTCTGATCTTTTGTTTAAACTATTAGCACTTTTGCTAATACAAACCATTTCCAAAAAAGTCCTTTTGAATTTATTACTTTCACTACATAAAATTTTAATGTTTTAATGTCCTATAAGATGAAAATGAACCTTATAACAGGATTAAAAGAACGTGTTTTAAAACTTTCTTATCCAGATTATCTACATGAAGATCTTCAATTGTTAAAAAATATTTTAATTGAAAACTCTTATCCTCCAGATATGCTACATAGGATGCTTTTTTCTAATATTGTTAATATAAATAACTTAACACCATTTTTTGCTAAATCTCAAAACATTGTATCTAACAATCAGAACATCTATTATCATTCACTACCTTTTATACCATCATTTACACCTAAATTAATACAAACACTAAAGGTTATTGACAATATAAAAATAGCAACAAAAAACATGAAAACTATTTCATCTTTATATTCCAAAACTAAATATCCTATAGACAAATTTGAAACAACGAATGTAGTATACAGCATTAGTTGTACTCAGTGTGAATCGGACTATGTTGGTTTGAAAGCTCGAGATATTAAATAGTTAACCAATAGCCCCTTTTATTGACTCCAACCCATCAAAAACATTTATATATTTTTTCCAAACGAGTCACAAGTACTTCTTTTTTCTTACTCTTATATATGTATATATACATATATTCATATTCATATTCATATATATATATATTCAAGTGAATATATATATATATATATATATATATATATATATATATATATATTCACCTGAAAATTCACCTGAAAAGGAAGGCATTTAACCAATGCATCCTACCAGTCTTGACCTACGGAGCAGAGACCCTAACTTTAACGAAAGCTACTGCCGAAAAACTGAGGGTAACACAAAGGCGAATGGAGAGATCAATGCTGGGTCTGACCTTGAAAGATCGCGTGAGAAATGAGGAGATACGCCGACGAACTGGCGTTGACGATATTATACTGCGAATCAATAAACAAAAGTGGAGGTGGGCTGGACATGTTGCTAGAATGGAAGACGGAAGATGGACGAAGAGATTATTGGAGTGGAGACCAAGAGCCGACAAGCGAAGTCGAGGCAGACCACCCACCCGATGGACCGACGACCTAAGGAGAATAGAAATAAACTGGATTGCAGCAGCTAGAGATAGAGAGAACTGGAGACGTTTGGAGGAGGCCTATATCCAACAATGGATGTGAAAACGGGGCTGGATGATGATGATGATGATATATATATATATATATATATATATATATATATATATATATATATATATATATATATATATATTGTTTTATAGTATCATCAATCAGTCGGTAAGAAATAAAACTCTATTTGTTTTATCTCTCAATACTTCGTCACAATTTTGTAACTTCTTCAGGAGAAAACTGTAAATGTATTATATTTTAATACTTACAAAGAAAATAGTAAAAAATTTAAATTTTGCTAATATATATCTTAATAACATTTGTTTGATTTTAATTTATTTAGCAGTTATATCCTATGGGAATTATATATTCCATTGGGAGTAACCGCAATTCATTGTAATTTTATATGTATTGGGCAATTTTTAGTGAAGAATTTAAAGTAAACAATCATTGACAGTATTATTGATATTGTAAGGTGAAAAGATGCAATTAATATAATAGAAATGAGAAAGAATCAGGAACATGTTAAATTGATCTATAAAATGTTATTGATGGTACGCAGTCAGCTATTAATTTTAATACTGATATTGAGAAATGGAATAAAATTGTAGGTAGAGCTACTAAAAAATAATTATTAAGTGAGTTTTGTTTTTTAAAGGTTAACATATATCACATCATAATACATTATTCATTATTTACTTGTTCTAAGATTTTTATATTATGAAAGTCAAACTTATGTTTTGTCTTCAAGTGGTCGTCTACTAAGGCACAAGAGTTTTTTCTTATGTTACAGTCACTTTTGTCCTGAGTAACACGTTGTAAGCCACTGTTGACTTTGACCAATTTAAGAATTTTGACATTGACTGCAAAATTATGTTACTCATTAGTGAATTTGGAGTTTTAACATTTATTTTTGAGAATAACCTTGAATTTAAAAGTGCATTGTATTTAATTAATTTAATGTTCGGAAATGTTTCGAAAAGTGAGATAATTTGGTCTGTTAAATTTTGTATGTAAGGTATCTTTTTTGTTAAAAAACATACATCTTATATTTGTAGCAGAATTATGAAAGGCATATGACCCTATGAGTTTATATATTGTTGTGGCTCTTCCGCTTTCTTAGACATTAATTTATTATTTTTGTATTCTCCCAGCATCCATTTTTTCATTTTTTCATACGTATTCTCTTCCTTTATATGATAAGTATTTCATTATCCTTTTGTCGTAGTTTGAATTTAAATAATATTATTTTTAAATTTAATTAAAATTTTTATTTATTTTATCTTCTGTAACTTTTACCTCGACTATTTTCTATGTCTTAGTTTCTGACTTGTGCTTCACATCATAACGCGTTCTTTTTGACAATTACCAGCTTTAAAAAATGTTTATTATTATGTTTTCATTATGAAGTTTCATATGAATTATAAACTATCAGGAAAAATCTTTAATTTCCATAATTATTACTTTAACAACAATATTGTTGTAATAAGGAATAACTATAGCTTTAGAGATAAATGGACAAAAATTTTGATAAAAAGGTTTGATCAATATCATTTTAACTATTAAAAGAATATTTACCACTTGATAAAGCTAGCAATTTATTTCGAATAGTCCAACAAAACTCCTTGGATCCTACAAACGCGTTTGCCATATTAAGAGACGAAAGATTTTTTTGAACAAGCTCTAGATACTTTAACCTAATATGTTACAATAATTATTATCAATCATAATTTTGACATGCATATAGTAAAGTAATAGAAAAGCTAAACTTACCTGTATAATAGGTCACAATCAGATCGCCAAAGGTCAGTAATCTATAAAAAAAATAAATAATTGATTTTAACTATTGTCAACCAATAAATCGTCGTCGTGGATGTGAAGAGAGCTAACTCGCATTTTCTTAAAAATGAGCAAACTGCAGCATCTCAATCAGAGAGCAAGATTTTATATTGTAGTGAAGAGATCTAAGTGAATAATATGTTGTTTCAAATGGTTTATATTCTAAAGTGTGAAAGGACGCTAAGTGAATTCACAATCCTTATTTTTTGGAGTGAAGTGATCTATGCCACTTACCACCACCGGGTACTGAACATATTGTCAGTGGTGAACAGAGCTATCAGACGGTTGAGCTTAGTGTGCAAATAACAACAGACAGATAAATTATTATGACACAGTCAATTAGTCACCTTATCGTTAGCTGGGATTTGCTGTTAAAGCAAAATCTCACGGTACTCGATTGTAACAAGTATTAAATTTATTTTATTTGAAAGCTTCTTTGTCTGCTAGTAGTTATAATCTTAGACCATATGGTCTAAGGTTATAATCGTAAGATAATTTTATTGCTGTTTATATTGATACACAATTTTTATGAAATTGAGCTTAGGTCTAAAACAAGTGGGTGTACGTGTACGATCTGTAGATGATAATAATATTTTTGATTGGGTACATTGATTTAAGTGTAAAATCTTGTTGCAAAGAAAAGTTTAATCATACTAAAAACGTACAATGTCGTATTCATCACGTAGAAAATTAATGGTGGAGATGGTTAATTCGAAAACGAATTTACTGTCGACTGCACATGAAGTTGAGACAGGTAAATTATTTATCTAATAATAATAATAATATATACATCTATTTAAATCGGCAGTTTTACAATAAATAGTGTTTCAATAAAGCAGTTCTCCTTTGACAAAAACTTTACCGAAATTTAATGTGTCCCTTACAAAGTTTAGTAAGGCAGAAACCAACCAGGATTTGATTAGGAAATCCTTACTAGAAATTCTTAATTTTAAGAAATTCGATCGGGTACTCTACACTGACGCATCAAAGAGCGAAACGGGGGTTGGTTGTGCGGTTACTACTATGGAAACAGTCGTTAGTTTATGTCAAATACCTGCGACATGCAGCGTTCACACTGGTAAACTATATGCTATTTACCAAGCCTTCAAACTCTGTACAGCACCTAATCATCGCCATCTGTACAGACTCCCTTGCCTCTATCCAGTCCATCAATAATCTATTTACTAATCACCCTCTTGTAAAAAAAATCCATGACACTTACCAAAATCTAATCATCCACGACATCCACATCACTATCATATGGATTCCCTACCACATCGGTATAATGGGTAACGACAACGCCGATCGTTTTGCCAAAGAAGCTGCTGTATCTAATTGTACACCACATAATAAACAAATTGCCAGTGACCTAAAAACTTGTATAAAGAAACTCGTACGAAATTACTGGCAGAATCATTGGAAACAATCCACTACATTTTTACATAGATCAGACGATTAAGCGGTTCGTTATCCCTGGTATAGCTAGAAATGAGATGGTTGTTGCTAGAAGATTGCGTATCGGTCACACCAGATTTACACATGGTCACCTAATAATTTCTACACCTAAGCCAATCTGTCACTATTGCCAATCTCCACTAAGCGTTCTACACATCCTTGTAGACTGCCCTCATTACAATAAACGACGCCAAGAACTGGGCATGAAGGGCGACATCACAGATTTATATTATCGAATCAGAGCCAAGTCATCACAACTACCCAGTTCCTAAGGCTAGAAAACTTACTAAATAATATATAACTATAGTATATTATAATATGTAATTGTACCTTATATATAATTGTATCCACGGTGCCTCGTGCTAATGGCCAAAGCTGTCAAAAGCACGTTAAATTAAATAAAAAAAAATATTAAAGCAGTAAAAAAATAGGTAAAAGAAAATAAAATAGTGTTTCAATAAAATTTTGATAATTTAAAGTTAAACTGACGAGTTTTATTCTTTATTTTTTATACAAATTTGTTATACAGATAAAAAATTATAATAATTTTAAAGTTTATTGGCAATGCTAAAATAATATGATTAAACAGCGGTATAGTTCGATGTAAAAATGACATAATTTCGAATGTTAACGTCACTTATGTGCACTTATCAATTGTTTTGTTTTTAGGTGACTCAAGCGAAGAAGATCCTTTTGCTAGTTCTGACTTAGACTTGGATCCAATATACACACCTGGTAGTTCAACTGAAAGTGCTTCAGACAGCAGTCAGTCTACAGTAGTGTCCTCTACATAGAACATCTCGGAGCCACGTCCTTCTTCAGGCCAGATTATAAATAATATTACAGAATCCGTATCTACATATACGTCACTTAAACGCAAAAGGCTTCCATCAACTTGAAAACGCAATCAACAAAGGAGCCTCAGACTTTCCGGAAAGGAACATCTTTTGCAATAGGTAATATTGTTAGAGGAAAATATGTTAAAATCGGTAATTGTAAATGTCACTATAGGTGTACAGAAAAAATTGGCCAGGAAAATAGGCAAAAATTATTTGATGATTTTCACTCTATTCAAGATGAAAGAGAAAGATGGAGCTTTGTCAGTAGTAGATATACGCAAAAGATACCTAATCGGCGATATAAAACAAATAATGAAGATGCCGCCTCTAGACGAAAATACACTATGGTATACAATTTAAGGTTGGATGACGAGAACATCCAAGTATGTAAAAAGTTTTTTTTTTGATACATTTGATATATCTGGAAAAAAAGTTGAAACGGCTTTAAAAAACTCAAAGTCGTCAGGTATCATAGAGGAGAACAAGAGAGGTCAAAAAGTTCCCCCTAATAAAACCCCAGATAATCAAAAAGAAGTAGTATGTAATCACATTAAATCACTACCGGTGATTGATTCTCACTATTGTCGAACTTCAAGCAAGAGGAAATACTTACCTTCTAGTTTGTCTGAAAAACGACTTTACCCGGATTATTTAAAATACTGCGAAGAATATCAGAAAGATTCAGTGTCTTTTATTATTATCAACATATATTCAGCACCGAATTTAACTATGGTTTCCATAAACCAAAAAAAGACCAACGTAGCTTTTGCACGCAATTCACAAATAAAACCGAAGACGAAAAAGAAAAACATCTAGATGAATACAATCTACATCAACTTCAAAAGAAGGAGGCTAGAGAGCATAAGAAAATTGACAAAGATCGTGCTAAAATTGATAATATTTTCAGACGTGGCAGCTAGGATCATTGCAAGAAACAGGGCAAAAATAAGAGTGTACAAGACAATAATTCGTCCCACAATGACGTATGCAAGCGAGACATGGACTCTGAACCAGCGGGAAACGACAAAATTACTGGTACTGGAAAGAAAGATTCTGCGGACTATCTATTGGGCCTTGCAGAAAAGAGACAACAGGAGAATGGAGAAGGAGGCACAATGATGAACTCCAGACAGTATATGGAGATGAAAACGTATGACGAAAGACTCCTGAATGCCACATGCTGCGAAAGGCCCGATAGCAGAAGGTCAGTTGGTCGCCCAAGAAAGAGATAGAAGGACGCAGTAGCCAGTAATCTACGCAAAATGGGAATACAGCAATAGGAAATAGCTGCTCAGGACCGACAACAATGGAGGGAAATATTAAACGCAGTCAAGACTCACATAGAGTTATAGAGCCAAATAATGATGATGAATGACAAGTGCACTCTGAATTAAATACACTTTTTTTTTTTTAATTGAATTTAAGATTGCTACGTAAACAGCGATTATGATCGTATTTCGCAAGGTTTGTTTTCTGGAAGTGGAAATCAAAACGTCAAATAAACTTAATTTACCCAAACCCATATGAAATATGGAACCCAAACAGATGTACTGGCTATATATGACTGTGTCAGGCCTATTATTACGTATGGTGATCTAAATTCCAACAAAAGATTAGCAGAAAGAAGCTGAATAAGCATCAATGACAAGCATGCTTAAGCATAACAGGAGCGACGTCGACTACACCAACCGCCTCCATGGAGATCATATTACATATATGGATAGAGAAGGAGGTAAAGGTAGGAGCATACAGAAGGCGGATAAGATAGCAGAAAGCAAGATAAAAGGATATTGGGATCAAATCTGGAGAGATAATTAAAATCATCCAGTGTTGGAAATGGTACCATATGCAATGCAACCTAAGTAAAATTTCGAAAAACCATTTAGCATCGTCTTTCTAGGAAGGGACGAATGTGAGTCGAATAAAACGAATCTCTTAATGGCAGATCAATACTGATATACAGACAACTTTAAAACCGATGATGAAGTTGGAATTAAGTATACAGAGGGAAACCAAAACCAAGCCTTCGTAATCACTTTACTATCTTCCAAGCAGAATATTTTTTGCTATAAAGAGGTGCCTGCAAGAACTAATAAAAAGAAACAGTAGATGCAGATCTATAAAAATTGTATCACATAGTCGGAACTAAAGGCACTAGAATCGAATTAAATTGATTCCAAAATAGTTTGCAACTGTCCTTAGAATCTGATT
This sequence comes from Diabrotica undecimpunctata, assembly GCF_040954645.1. Lineage (NCBI taxonomy): Eukaryota > Metazoa > Arthropoda > Insecta > Coleoptera > Chrysomelidae > Diabrotica > Diabrotica undecimpunctata. The sequence goes on along the minus strand of NC_092803.1, from coordinate 46,656,488 downwards.
TGGATCGGAAAAAGAAACAAAAGAAGTTTAATCTGACTGCTTGAATATACTGGAGTTGAAAAAAACGAAAAAGTGGACCTGATTGCCTCGAAAGAGGCAAAAAAACAACATTCATAGATCCAAAAACTGTCGTTGGAAGAAAAGAACTGTATTAAAGTGGGTGAAATGGATAAAACGTAACCACATTTTTGTTAAAAAGCTGGAGTGAAAGGATAACTTTATCCTAGAGGGTTGAGCCACAATAGACCTCTTAGGTCAGATGGGAGGGTTGTTAAGGGCCAACTTACATTGATTTTTGTCTAACAGTTGAACATCCATCCAGTTTAGAATTTAAATAAACTAACTGAGATGCAGACTAGAACAAGATAGAAAATATTTAAGCAAGCAAAAATTTTAAAGAAATTAAAAGAAACGTAAAAAAGCCGATTAATGAAAATGTGTGAAATAAATATAGTCAGAAATATCACAAAAAAAACAATGTAATAGAGATCTCAGGTAAAATTTTGATGGAACATATAGAACATATACAATTGAATAGTACTTATATACAAAAAGAGACTGAAACAGCCCCATTAGTAGATTGAAAGAACGCAAATTGGTACAAATAGCACGACTTAAATCACAAATCATTTAAAGAAAAATTTTGGCTTATTTCAAAAAAAAAAAATAATAAATTATTTTGCATATAATCGAAAAATCCATAATTTTATAGATGTGGTAGAAAACTAATGTCGTGTATTGCATAATATGTTTGTTTATTGGATTGTGTGTATGTAGCTGTTAAATTTGTTTGCAAAATTTCTCTAATTTACGAACCTCAATTATCATGACTTTACCATAATTATCACCGTAATGTGCAGGATAGCAAATGTTCATAATTTTATATTATTTGCATCAAATTCTAATAATTACTTCAATTAATTAGCCCATTAGTAGAAACTGCGATATAATAATTACAGTGTATCAATATGTATTCGTTAGTTAACATGTGTGGATTTAACTAATGTATATCAGGTAGATCGATATTGAAATTTGATGTATAGATACGCCTAATTTATATGCAAAATTAACGCCTTAGCGACAAGTCACTAGTTAAAAGAAGAAGCACTCACCTGACTAAAAAAATAGTGAATGCTGATAATATATGGCCAGAATTTGATACAAGATGAAAAACAGACAAAATCCTTAAATAGAAGTCGTAGAAGAAACAAAAAGAACTTCTAGAAACTAGTTTCAAAAAAAAAATTACTTATCAGGTAATTATCAGCTAATTTTTGGTAAAAGAAGTCAGTGTTCTATGCTGATAAAGTTTGTTTAGCAAAAAATGGTTGACTTCAAATAAATATTATTAAATTTATCTGACTTCGCCCATTGTTAAGATTGGTCCGGAGCGATAAGCAAACGAGGTAGACAGAGTTGGTCTTTTGACAACTAACACTGACTAGAGGTACTCCTATAATAAAGTAAAGGATCCACAAAAGTTACAATAATTACGACGATAAAAACAAAACAGATATAAAATATATTGCTTTGCCTTATAAACCCAAAATTAATGTTTTCAAATGAGTTTTAAAATAAATTAAATCTATTTTAATTGCAAAGATTATAGAAAAGCAAACAATAATAATAATTTGTGGTTCTGAAGAGAACCGTTTTGTCAGTCCACACATAGTTCTGTTTCGCTATTGCTATCCTCATCTAAATTAATTATGATCGGTTCAATTATATTATGATCTACATGAACATAATATAAATTTTCTTTACTTATTGCATGTCGGACTACATTTGTCCAACTACTTGGAAGAACATCATTAACACATTTTCTTATTAACTCTACAACAGTTAGTACTACTTAATGTTACCGTTAGACTTCAATTCGTGCCACATTATCTTATATAGGATTAAACATACAATAATAGGTTGGAAGCCGCAGCACTGTATATCCAATTTCCTTTGCCAATGTATCACAAACATATACTTTTTTATATAAAATGCCTTTAAAGCTTCTAAAAGGTCTTGTTTGGTGTAACATTCTTCAAAACACATATCATTTATCATCATGTAATTTTGAATTTTCAATTTAGTATTATTCGAGTTTGGAGCATTACTTAGTTGGCGACTGTGATAGCTTGCATTTTTCATTACTATCATGCTATTCTGAGGAATGTTTGGCATAAAATTATTTTTGAGCCATTCTTTAAAAAGTTCTGCCGTTGTATCTTTATTGTAGTGGACGTAGGAGTCTTTAATATTCCTTGCAGAAAGCCACAGGTCATTTGGTACCCAACCATTTTCTGATCCAGCATGTAAAATCGTTATTCTTTTCCCTTTATTTGACGGAACTTTTTTCTTACATTTACCGGAAGAATCGGCAAATCCTCGGTCGCCGGTCGCGTTGAATATGTTCAAACCATATCTGGTCGAGGTAAATTATCGGACGATTTTCAGAACAAAATTTTCTTATCGAAGTTATATACTCATAACGCCATTTTTGTAATCTATGGGATTCCATAACTACTTGCCTTTTGTCAATTATACGATATCGAAAGCCCATACTTTTCAAAATTTTCCATAAGCTGGTGAGGCCACAGCTGATTTGGGTTTCGTCAACAGTGAGCCGTTGCTTCAGAGCTCTTAGTGTAGGTATGCGTTGCTCTTCGTACATGGTATAGAGTTTTCGACGTATCAAGTACTTATCGGCTATGTCCAAATATTTACTGGAACTGGAATATTTACGTTTTTTTCTTGTTTCATTTCACTCGTAGCGGAAGTTGTGTCAAGTCCTCTTTTAAGTAAGATACTGTATTATAGTTTTTACAATTTACTTTGCATCTATAGATAAATATTTCTTCTTTATCGGAACACTAGAAGAAGCCCCATTATTATTATCCCACGGAGGCCACATAATGATGGAACACGTAATAAATAAAATGAGTAATACTACCAAACACTTCCCGTGATACATAAAGATAAACAAATTTTATCAAGAACTCGTATTTAAATACTGGTTGGTGTTTAGTTACATAAACTTATTATATAAGAACATAAAAACCACTTAAAAGGTGATTACCAAATCGCGCACTACCATCGAATTCGAAAAACGCAATTAGATGAACATTAAGAAATGAAGATTGACAAAATTTTACCAGAAAACATATTTAAATTTTACCTGAAACCGGGTCTTTTATACTATTATCGGTTAACCCAGAATGTTTATAGTCGGTATTAATTGAAGTCAACCATTTAGGTACTGCTAAACAAACTTTATAAGCAATTCTCCAATTACTGATCAACCGCTTAGAGCGGATGAGTTGGTAAGTGATAGGGTCCTCGTTTGTCCTGAGTTTGAGAAATCGAACGCCGAAGTTGAAAGAACCAAGGATTTGGCCAATAGTGTAAATATCAATCTGTTAATATGAAACCACCTGATTGTATCCACATAAGCTTCTTCTTCCTTTTAAAGTGCACTTTCCTCGATAAAAGTTAGCTAGTACAATTGCAAATTCTTCCTGTTTTTTGCTGTTTAAAATTTAGCCTCGTCCATTGCCGGATGTGTCTAAGCTACGGGAAAAATTGTTTGTGTGTTAACATTACTTAAACACGATTTCTATGAAGTCTTGGTGTGGTCTTTTCTTTGCAGTTTCCTCTTTCCGCTCTTCTTTCACTATTAGTTGGGTACACTACTCAACAATTGAAGTGGATAATTTTAAAATTCCTAAAATTAACATATAAAACTATTTTGCCTGTACTATACTCTATATGCTATCTTTATTGTCAATATTTTTTGCATGCGGTTTTTTTCTCTCTATTCTTATCGGCCCTTATCTCGTAAAAAGAGAGACATGTTGGTCCAAGCATGAATATATCATTCGTATATTGCTTTACCAGTAGTAATAAGTGCTTGTATTGGCTTTACCAGTTGTCAATTAGTCAAGAAATCTATTTATCACAACATTATGCCGCAAAGACGTTTAAAACTAGTGCAGCTCGAGCAATTAGTTCGTTGGATCCAACAAAGCATAACTCAACAAGAGGTTGCTATGAAGCGAAATGTGTCGCAGAGTGTGATAAGTCGTGCATGGAATCGGTATGTAGCAACTGGATCTGCAACACACAAGCATGGAGCAGGAAGAGAACGATCTACAATTCGTCGGCAAGACCGTTTTGTAGTTCTGACGGCAAGTAGAAACCCAACATTCACGGCTTCCAGAATTAACAGTATCTTCAGGCATGCTACTGGACAAGCGATTTCCAGTCAAACTGTCAGAAGACGGTTACATGCATCCAATTTAAGGGCTAGACGGTGTGCTACCCATCCACGACTAACTAGGGAGTAGCGTGCATGCAGATATCGCTAGGCGATGGAACACTATCAGTGGAATTTTAAAAATTTAAGGAATTTTCTCTTTACCGACGAGTCCAGATTTCGTTTGTTTACGAATGATGGACAAATATTGGTGTGGAGGGAAAGAGAACAGCGTTACAATGAAAATCTGAGAGTCCCATTTGCGTGTAGGGAAGCATATGTTTTGACGGGCGCACGGACTTAGTCGTCTTAATTAATGAGACAATGACTGCTACACGATATCGAGACAGAATCATAGTACCAATAGTTGTTCAATTTTTTGGTGCAATAGGCGAACAATTTGTTCTGATTGATGATAATGCTCGCCCTCACCGTGCGAGAATTGTCAACTAGTATATAAAAGCTCATGGCATTAAAAGAATGGAGTGGCCACCGTGTTCACCTGATATGAATTGCATTGAATATGTTTGGGCCGAAATGTCTAGGCAACAAAACAGGCTCCTTCAACCGCCCCAAACCTTAGATCAGTTGGCCAAGACATTACGCGCGATTTGGGAACGTATACCGCAGCAGTTCATCAATAGTTTAATAAGAGGTCTTCCAAATAGAGTTAGAGCACTAAGGCGAAACAGAGGTGGACCCACAAACTATTAATTTTTCTTTTCGGGATATTAGAAATTGAGCAGGAATAGAAATTTTATGTTGTTAATTTTACAATTTTTGTTTATTTTCTATTTTTTTTTTCTTAAAGAATTTTTTTCTTTCGGTTAATCTGTATGAAAATACGAACTAGAAATAAATCTTTATTTATATCACTCAATTTTTTTGTTTGACATTATGAACAAAAAATAAAATACACATTTTCATAATATCCACTTCAATTGTTGAGAAATGTATATTTGTACCTATTATTTCTCAGTATTTGGCCTAAGTATCATGTTTTTTTAACTTTGTGTTAAAAAGTTTTCGTTTCTTGTTTATTCTTTGCAGCACTTCTTCGTTTAAGCTCTGCGATATCCATGAGATCTTGTAGATTTCAACAAAAGGTACAGCTTTCAACAAAAGAGTATATTGGAGACAGAACAGAAACTACGATGATGGAAAGAGTACATCGAGGAATTATTTCATGACCAGAGAGAAGCTAGTACATCAGTAGATAGCCAAACGGAAGATGTAGGCCTAGAGATAACCAAATCAGAGGTTAGTCAGGCATTAAACTCAATGAAAACCAATAAATCTGCTGGTCCAGATAAATTACCAAGCGAGCTATTAAAGTTGGTGAACGAGAAAAACCTAGACATAATAGTGGAACTGTTCAATGCTATCTATACTACTGGAATCATCTGTATAGAAATGTTGACATCAGCATTTGTGTGTTTTCCAAAGAAAGTGAATGCCAAAGAGTGCAGTGACTATCGAACCATAAGCTTAATGTCACATACCTTGAAAATTCTGTTGAAAATTATCCACGCCAGAATTCACACTAAACTGGTTCTGGATATTAGTGACACACAATATGGGTTCCGCAATGGTATGGATACCAGAGAGGCACTATTCTCCTTCAATGTGCTGACGCAGAGATGTTTGGATGTTAATTGTCCCCTTTACGTCTGTTATAGACTACAATAAAGCGTTTGATAAAGTAAAACATGACCGACTCATAGAAATTGTAAAAAATTAAAACCTAGATAAAAGAGATTTAAGGCTAATAACAAACCTTTATTACAATCAGCGAGCAATAGTACGAATTGAAAAAGATACATCTGAAGAAATGGAAATAAAGAGAGGAGTCAGGCAAGGCTGCATACTATCATCTCTATTATTTACCGCTTATACTGAAGAGGTAATTCAAGAAACTCTGGAAGATGAAACAGTCGGCATAAGAGTAAATGGAGTCTTAGTTAACAACATCAGATATGCAGATAATACAGTAATAATGGCCGATAGTTTACAAGACCTGGAAAGACTCATAAGTAAAATACTAATGTGTAGTAGGGAGTACGGACTCTCGCTCAATATCAAAAAGAAGAAGTTTATGAAATTTGTAAAAATAACCATAATACTAACGAAATCTTGACAGTAGAAGGCCAGCAGATCAAAAGAGTAAAAAGTACACTTACCTAGGAACACTTATAACAGAAAATAATGACTACACTGCAGAAATCAAAGTCAGAATCGAAAAAGCACGTTCTAATTTTATAAAAAAGAAAAAGGTCCTATGTGGCAAAGATTTAACACTTAAAGTAAGCCTAACAAAATGTTACGTATACAGCGTACTATACTATGGAGTGGAATCATGGACGTTAAATCTAGACACAATGAGATGACTTAACGCCTTTGAAATGTGGACCTATAGAAGAATTATGAGGGTTTGCTGGGTAGATAGAGTTACGAACAATGAAGTACTGAGAAGAATAGGTAAAGAGAAGAAAGTTGAATTAACAAATAAAGAAAGAAAGCTACAGTATCTCGGACATGTGATGCGGGGCGAGAAGTATGGCATCCTGCGACTCATAAGGCAAGGAAAGATGGATGGCAGAAGAAGCATTGGAAGAAGACGAATTTCATGGCTCAAGAACCTGAGAGAATGGTTTGGATGCAGCTCAAAACAACTTTTTAGAGCTACTGCCTCAAAAATTAAAATAGCTATGATGATTTCCAACGTCCGCAGCGGAGATGGTACCTGAAGAAGAAGAAGATATTACATTTTTCGTTACTATTCTTTTTTGTCGCTTGTAGCCGCTTGCGCTAATCATAATGAAAATCCAAAGATTTTCGATTTTTTCTTTTAACACAATTGACTTATTCTTATATTAAAGGCAACTCAAAAAGACACTCTGTTTTTGAAGAGGTTGTGTAGGTCATAAATAATAAGTCAGAAACTTTGAAATCTTTATCTGAAACAGGTTGAGTTTGCCGTGCTGAGGTTGTTGCTGCGGTCAAAGATCAGCTTCAAGAAATTATAGAAGTCATTGAATAGACATTTGATAATGCAGCTGATGCAAAAGCTAGACCTAATGGTAAAGGAATACAACATTGAATTTAATGTAGTGTTCCTTTGATTTTATTATGTGTTTGAAAATAATGCATCCTATTCTGCAAAGGTTGTCAAAGTTAGCAAATTACTTCAATCTCCAGACATAGATATTTGTTAAGCTATAGAAAAATTTAAAATAGCGTTTGATTTGAAAGAATTAAGGATCGAACCATCTATATTTGACAATATTTATTTTAAAATAAAAGACACTTGTGATAAACTTGAAATTGACATTCTACTTCGAGAAAACATAAAAGTTCTACCATTTTAAATAATAATGCTGGAAATGCATTTACAGTTAAGTATAAAAAGAAGTGAAACTCTTTGTATTTCATCCGCTTTTACACCAAAGTCAATAAACGATAAATTTGACCAAGAAAAAAAAATTATTTATTCAGTAGGTAAAATTATATCACTCAATACAGATGATCCAGGAAATCAAGATTTAAAATACACCTCAGAATATTTTGACGTGAATTCTTCGAAAGCTCTCGACTGGCTTTAAAAGATGACTCAACATATAAGAAAATCAATGTTTCAGTGTTTTACCAACTAAGCGTAAAATTTGCCTCAATGCTTATAACACGTTGTACTTGTGAGAGAAGTTTTTTTAAGCTGAGCATAATAAAATCGATACTTCGATTGACAATGCTGCAAGACTCTGCATTATTGCAATATGTTGTTATAGTAAATTTTTAATGTCAATATGAATTTTTAATGTATTTTTTATAAATGCGACTGTGACCACCTATATTTGTCTTATGATTACGCAATAATTTAATACAAAAATGCATTTGTGATTTTAAGCATTAAAACCCACATTAAGAAAACCTGGTCACGCCTATGCGTTTAATGTTTTAAGAGTCCACTTTTCAACTGTATAGAGGAGAGTGGACTAGTTGACGTAGCATTTTGATAAACCTGTACCTGAGAGCCAGACTAACCCAACTCCATTTTTGTCTAATATAGGATATATACAGTAATGAACTGCTTGTTTCTTATTCTATAAGAGCCATATAAACCTTTCTCCATATACATATAATTAGGGAAAATTTAGTTGTTTAAAGAACTCCAATTAAACTTATTTTTAGAGCCAAATAGACCTAATTGGTAGATAGGTTACCTTGGTTCAAAAAAAGTTTACTTAAATAAACCTATCTTGGAGTTGGGTTTCTATGGTTCTAACTAGTTTTGCTTAGGTATAGCGCTGTTTATGTTGTATTAAGTTAAATCCTAACCTAACTATTCAAATTAAAAAATAGTAGAACCGTTGAACTGTCATATGCAAACGAGTTTATGTGATTTTATTTGTTTGTGCAAGATTCTTTTTATCGTTGATTGTAATATGGACAAAGCAAAAATTTTATATTTAACAGTAGAACAAGAAGAATGATGGAATGCTTAGAGGAAACTAAAACACATGCAAGGAATAGTGAACTAAATGCACTGCCCAATAAAGATAGAACTTCACTGATGGAAGAAAACATGTTCTCTTGTAATACAGGTAATACTGATGGTTTCTCTAAATTACTGGTTGGTAAAGAAGAAAATTACATTGTCATGTGAAATGAAGATGACAATTTAGATGCAGATCTGGACTTTATTTTGACTGATTCTGACTCAGAAATTCATGCAGAGCCCATTCAACAGCCTACCAAGAATACTCTACCATGATTAGCTTCAAACTCAGATGCAGATTCTGATGACGAAATTATAGTAGAAAATACTGGTGTACAAAAAGGTAAAAAACGAGTACGGTGTGAAAAGCAGTGGAAAAAAACCCTTAATAAATCCAAAAAATGTGCTGGAAAAAAATATGTTTCATCATTAGGAAAATCCGTTCCAGCAAAACAAATGAAGTCTGCTTGTCGAAATTGTCGAAACCAATGCTCCACAAAATTGAATGAAACTCAGAGGCAACATATTTTTAATGCCTTTTGGAATGAAAGAAACAACTTGGGATTGCAAAAGACAATATGTTGCTTCGCATGTAAAATCCCGAGACATTGCTCGTAGACCGAGCCACCACCGAGAACCAAATCAATGATAAAAAAGAAGAACAAAATACTTTTAGGTACATACTAACATCTCTAATAATCAGGATATAAAAGTGTGCAAAACTTTTTTCTTAAATACTCTTTCAGTTTCGAATACTTTCATTAAAACAGCTTTAAAAAAAGCTTTTAATTTTTTTATTATAACACCAGACTTACGAGGACGACATACTCCATCTAATAAAATATCGGAGGCTACTGTGGAGAGTATAAGAGAACACATTAAAAAGTATCCAATGTACCACTCACATTATAGTCGAGAACGAACAAAAAAATTATATTTAGGTGGCCACTTAAACATTTCCAAAGTGTACTCCCTATACATAGAAGAATGTCAATCCTTACGGCAGATTCCAGCAGAAGATTGGCAGTTAAGGCAAGTATTTAATGAAGAATTTAATTACTCCTTCGAATGCCGAAAAAGAAAAAGTTAAAACTGATCAAGAAAATCATTCTACCTGGTGTATTTGGGATGAGGTAAGTAGAAGGTCATGGAGGTAATAAAATGGCCTCATGCTTGTTGAAATGGGCTACTAATTTTTTGCATAACTCAGGTGACAAGGAAATAACAATATGGTCAGATAATTGTTCAGGTAAGAATAGGAACATGATGATGGTAATCTTGTACTTCCGGCTGGTGTTTAACATTCCAGGGATTGAAATAATAAATCATAAATTTCTACTTCGCATCATAGAGAGAGCGGAAAAACATTTATCATCCTCGGAAATATTTACTTGTAATGACTGGGCTAATTTTATAAAAACTTGCAGGACTAAAAACCCATTTAGAGTAAGTGTCATGCAGTTACAGGATTTTAAGTTATTTACGGTACGAAAAAGAACTGTAGAAAACCAACATTTTCAAATTTCGAATGTCGTTTGGTTGCAAATTCGAATGCACGACTTTGGGAAATTATATTTTAAAAATTCCTTTTCGGATGAACACTTTCAAATTGTTGACTGTAACAGAAATGTTCGTCGCTCGGTATTCCTGCGGAATTACCGTTGCTTCGAAACGAGAAGAAAAAATTAATTAAATAATGGTAAGTAAAATGATTTGATAAAGATGTTAGACTGGATCCGTGAAGAATACAAGAAATATTATAGGAATCTTCCACATGGGGAAGGTGAAGCTGAAGACTCAAATGAGGAAAATTTAGTATTTTGTAACTTATTTTAAATAAAAGTTTATAATTTACGATACCAATGTTAATACCTTTCTTATTCTTATTGTATGTTGTTGATTTTATTACACCCATGTACTATTCATACTGATGCTATGTTAGAAGTAAAGTGACCCAACTCCATTAATTATTAAATTATTTAATTTAAAGCAGTGTCGTTACACAAGATAATACATAAGTTGTATTTATATATATATCTTTAAAAACAGCAAATGTATTTGATTACAATAAATATATTTACTTACAATATAAGCCTGCCATTTGAGATTTTGCGCCCTCCTGAATAGTTGCAATAAAGGAGTTGGGTTAGTCTGGCTCTTAGGTACAGAAACGTAGTCGAGTTTCGAGTTTTATTCGAGAATCATATAGAATTCTTTTGATTTTTTCGAAAGATTTTTGACCTGGTCTATTGTCGATATTATTTCTAGATTAGGATCTAGACTGCTATAGATCCAACGCCTCAGGTACTTAAACTAATTGACCTATTTTAAAATGTGTCCGTCTATTCTGCAAGGTGAGGTCTATTTAATTTTTTTAGATTGATCGGTTCCAAATCTGAATTTACCTCACAGCGCATCATTTACGAACTCTTGGAGCGGACACGGATCCATAATTTAAAAAATTGCGTACAATAGATTGAAATGTCGATGGTGCTGGTGTCGGCCTATTTGGAAACAAAACAAATTGTTATCTAATCACGTTGTCTGATAATGCATTCACATGCCAGACTACAGTTTGCACTTTTTCCTCTACCGTGAAAACCGTTTTCACGCATTGTTTTTTTAACAAAAAGTTTTTGTTTAATATGAAAAAACACTTTGTAACGTGTTATTGTTTAATCGTTTGATCAGATATTGGTAGGTTTTGGATTGAGTAGGCTGTTCGTTCGCACCCCACTCCATCTTTAGTGTTATCAATATTGTGGTGAAAATCATTACTTGTGCAGATTTTTAAAACAGTGAGGAGTTGATATTACCTCTGATAAGTTATTGATGATTTCGATATAAACTGTATGTACCGGAATATTTTACATTCAAAACTGATGACTGTAGACTGGAAATAAAATAAATCCGGTATAAATCCAGTCAAAAAATGTTATTGTTCGACGTCATACATATAATTATCACTAAAGTCAACTAACTCATAAGCTAACGTCTAATGGTGAAAAACTATCTATAGTAATAATATAATGTAAAGTAAATTATAGGTTTCTATTGATAATTTTCCACCTCTACTAGTTTCATCTCTTATGTTTTCTATCTTTTGCATTATTTTGCTAGTTCTTAATACACTCATTACTGTATAAGATCTGCATAATACCAGTAATTACCTATGCGGTCGAGACTAGTGCGAAAATATTTGCAGCCAAGAAACTTGGCTGAAGGATAACTGAAATAAGAAGCCTGAGATCCATTGTTGATTACAATCTTAGGGGCCAAAAAGCAATGAGTTTATAAGAGAATAATGCGACGTTTGGGAAATCGTAAGATTGACTTGGCAAATACACAGAAAGTGGTGTGACCACATCAGTAGATTGGACGATGAGAGGCTTGCTAAAATTGGAAGGTCTAAAAAATTAAATGCATCGAAACCACCTGCTACCCCTCCAAAACGAGGGTACCAGAGCTGTACATCGGAGTCCCAAGATTAAGTTGTAAGGCTAAACAGAACTTAGTCCGAAATTAAGAAGTAGAAGATTAAGAAATTTATTAGCGTGTAAAAGAGGACGACCCAATATAACAAAAATTGGTAGCGATCGGATTGGAAGAAATGTTTACAATTACGATAAAGAAAAATTAAGGAATTTTTAATTACAAAGAAACTAACCATCATCAGACTAGATACCGACTATTATTTGAAATGAATTTCAAATAATAGTCGAAGTAAGTTGTGTCTCATTTATTCCCATCTTTCCTTTTGTTATCTGTGGTAGAGTGGATTAAGATGATCTTGCGCGTTGATTTACTAATATTAAACCTCAATCTAAAATAAGGAAAACTGTAGTAATGGGCGAACTCAAATCACTTATAACTGGTTTTCGCAAATTGGACAAACATGTATGTAAGAATACTTATAAAATGGAGACCGGCCCTGGCAAGGTACGGTTAAGTTGTACTGATATCGTACTCCTAGTTTTTAATAAAAACAAGTGGTTTTATTAAATAGTTTTTTAAAATTAAAGTGTTTATCTACTAGATACTACTACGTAAGTCATCTATACGTAATTATTATTTTATTATTGTGAAAAGAAAACGTCAAATAATAAATATACACTACCGTACAATCATTTTGTGAGGTTAGCTGCTATAAGTAGCTTATAGTAGCATGCGATTGGTTTTTCATTTACCAGAGTCGGAGTAAGGCCTTCGCCACCGCAGCTTAAAATGACTTCACACAATGTAAACACACCTTCCGATCTAACCAGTCCAGTAAATCAACGTTCGAATATCACAAACAGTTATGCTTCAGCCGCTTCACATTCTTTTCCGAGTAAGAACCAAGCAATTGTATTTAGTTGTATCGATAATGCTAAACTGCAGGATTATCTCATTCCTTTGGGTACAATCATCAACCCAAAAAATATTATTTTTTCATCTAGATTATCTCATAATAGAATTTGCATGTATTTGGCAAACAAAACCGTAGTAGATAACTTCATGACACAACATGGCTCTATAGAAGTACTCGGCGAAGTTGTAACAGCACGAAGACTTGTCTCTCCAGCAGAAAGACTAGTCTTGTCTGGAGTCTGCCCGTCAATTCCTCATCAAGTATTAGTTGAAGAATTACAGAATATCGGTTTAAAGCTTATTTCCCCAATAACATTTCTGAAAATTAGCTCGACTCTTCCCGAATATAGTCACATATTGAGCTTTCGGAGGCAAGTTTATATAAGCCCTATAACATCAACAATTCCAGATTCTATTCTAATAAATTTCGACCAAACACCTTACCGCATATTTTTGTCACAAGGTACACTCACCTGCTTTATTTGCAAAAATGCAGGACACATATCATCCCAATGCAAAACCAGTTCAGTAACGGAACCAACTCATATTGAGTCAAACAATGAAGTACCAAATCAAACAGCTTCAACAAGTATACTACACAAGGTACCAAACACCCAGCAGTCATCAAGTTATCCATTATCAAATCCGAGCATATCACCTACACCTACAAATCTCCACGACAAAGAAACTACTAATACTCCTACACATAGCAACACTTTTAATCAACCTCCTTCAGCGGCAATACCGTTTTCACAAACTTCGGAAACAATATTTTCCAATCTATCAGCTCCTTTTCCATTAGATACAACTGCAGAAAATTCTAATAAAACTGATACATCACCACAATTTTTTGAAACAACCATTTCAACCAATCTTACACATAAAACTACAAGCTCGACTTCTGTCACTACCAATGAGTTTGCTCCAGTACTTCCAAATGTAATAAAGCCACATCATCTAAGTGAAAACTCTAATAGCAATTGCGAAAACGCAAGTTCTTCCATAAAACGCAGTATTGGTGAGATCGACCCGCCTCCTTCAGATTCAGCAATTTCATCAGAAAATCTGTTTGCAAAACCCAAACTCTCTAAACCAAAAAAACCACGCTCATCTAAAGTCCAATCTACACGGGAAACTCTTGAAAATTTCATTGATAATCATACCCCACCATTCGTTTTAAATTTCCACCAATTGTCCTTACTGATTGATAATGTCCAAGGCTCCCCCGACACTATTAGCGTCGTAAAAGAATTTACAACTGATATGGCTGGTTTACTCCATCTTTTACAAAGCAGCTATCAATATGCAAATGATAGATCTACAAAAAGCAAGTTTACAAAACTTTAAAAGAAACTACACAACCACTTAGGGAAAGAGATTTCTGACTTAGATAGTGACTCTTCTGTAGACAATCGTTCAGTATCATCTAACTCTCAGGTGTGAGGTTCCCTCACACGTCGGAATAACAGGAAATGAAGAAGCTGACAGGATTGCACGAGAGGCAATTTTAAATGATTTGTCGGAGCCGATAGACAAGTGTGTTTCCAGTGACTTAAAAGCTTATTTTAAAAAGTGTTGTGTTTGTGGCGAAATGAGTGGTCTCAAACTAATTCCAATTTAAATAAAATCAAAAATAATGTGTCTCAGTGGTTTCCATCGTCGCGCAATAGACGAGAACAAATTGCGGTTGCGCGTTTACGTCTAGGACATACCAGATTAATGCACTCCTACCTTTTCACAAAGAAAAATCCACCTATATGTGATCAGTGTAACGTCCGATTAACAGTCGAACACTTTTTAACAATTTGTAGTAAATATGACCAAGAAAGACAAGATCCACTCGCTCTACCACAGGCTTTAGGTCAAAACTGTTCCTGTGACAATATAGTGAATTATCTTAGATCCATAAACATTTTGTATAATCTGTAGGTGTTTAACTTTGTTATTTATATTTTGTTCCGTCGCTAATAACCTTTTGGTGGATGCGACATCTTTTTCTAATAAAAAAAAAATACTTATAAAATAAAAGTTTCAAAACTTTCCCTGTCATGGAGTTCACACTACTGGAAATTATCAGATATTTTTTTGCGTATACTTTTCCAAAATTCTCGATTACAAAATATTATTATTGGATATTATTGTTTAATTAAGGGAGCATTATATTAAATTTATATGGCAATCTTTGCACCATAATTTGTTAATACCCTAATAATTTTTTCTTAAAACGACTTTTTTTATATAGAAAATTTCAAAATCAGAATGTTATGAAGGCGTTTTAGTTTTTTAATTGTTTTTGTTCAATAAGATAGGTATATAAAAGTACGAGTATACTCATTAACTGGAATAACTTATTAAATGGTTAATGAACGAATAAACTTATATAATAATTAGTATTTTTTATGAGCCACCACAATGTTGAAGATTTATTTATGTTTTATTATTTTTCACAACAATGAAAAATCACACGACTTGAAATTTAGATTTTATTCAATGTCAATTTCAAGGTTTCGGGAAGGTTAGTATATACGTCCTGAGGATATGTATTAAATCATAGTCAGCTGTACGATAAATATGTTATTATTTGATATAAATATTCAAATAACAAGTAAAGTACTCACGGAGTGTGATTGTTAATTTACCTTGATACGCACCTTTACAAGTGTAGAAATAGGTTAAATTTATTAGAAATAGATGACTACACTTGTTAAACCCAGCTGTAAACGTCATTTGTCGTGGGTATCCATTTTGCTCATAATGTGATTTGGTGTTTTTTTTTTTTATAAAGAGCTTATAAAATCTCTATACTGGACTCTTTGAGTATGTGAATTTGTTAAATGAACGATTTGTCACAAAAAGCTCATTGAAGAGAAAAATAGGTAAGATTTTAAGTAACATTTCTAAGAATACCTAATATTAACAATTATTACTATATTTAACATACTTTTTATTTATTTATTTGTTGTTTTATGGATACGTTATTTGTTTTTAATATAATCTATGCTTACAGTATAAATAATTTTTTTTTCCAGAATGGATATTTTTGACATTATAACCAGAAATCAACTTTTAAAATGGTACGAAGAAGTAGAAGCAGAACCGATATCAGAATATTTTGATTCAGAAAATGACGCTTCTTCTGCACATAACATTCATGAGACGGACACAGAACAGTCAGAAAACGAGAATTTTGAATTATTTGACACAATTGACAAACCTATAGCAATAACTACAGTTCCCTCAAAATTTCTTCAATTTATTGGCAAAGATGGAACAGTTTGGTTAAACATAAAATGACAAAAACTGTATTAAAAACAAAAGGACAAAATATTTTTATTCAACTTCCAGGTGTAAAAGCAGTAGCATCAAAGTGTTCTGGAGCGTTGTAAACTTTTTTTCCTGGTAGTGCTCTAGAAAATATCGTACAACATACAAATAAACAATTTGCGGTTATGCGGAAATCGTATAAACTGTAAAAAGATTGTCCGGCAACAGATTTCCATTAAATATGTGCGTTTATTGGACTTCTATATTTGGCTGGAATAAAAAGGGGCAATATTTGAGCACTCATTAATTGTGGGCGAACGATGGAACAGCACTTACATATTTTGCTGCTACTATGACACAGAAGCGCTTCCATATGCTTGTGCGACGTATTCGTTTTAATGATCGTCAAACCAGACCAGAAAGGAGAGCTGTTGATAATTATTTAGCTCCTATTAGAGAGCTATTTGAAAACTTTGAAAATAAATGTTCTTAATATTGTACTCCTGGGTCATACGCTACAATTGACGAGATGTTGGAATGTTTTCGTGGTAAGTGCCGTTTTCGTCAATATATAGCAAATAAACCTCAGAAGTATGGCATTAAAATCTACGCGTTGGTTGATGCACGAACATTTTATATCCACAGTATAGAGGTAGATCTCCATAGCTCTACCTCCACCATCTCCACCTCCTACATAGATCTACCATCCAGTAGATGCTGGGAAACAACCAGAAGGCCCCTACGTACTGCAAATTGATGCATCGAGCATTGTAAAAATAATAATAAAACCCATTGATAATACTGGTCGAAATATTACAATGGGCAATTATTTTACATCTATTCCTTTGGCAAATGATCTGATAGGTTACATGGTCCTGAGAAAAAGTGTCTTCGAGGACCTGTTAATAACAACTGATAAAAATTACAATATTGACATGTTAGGACGGATGTCGGAACAAAGCAGTCAGTGCAACTTACGGTAGTTATCTAAAAATGACAGAAGCCAGCATTATTTAAAATTGAATAAGTTAAAATTATAATATTATAACAGTATCAACCATCAATGTTGTAGTCTGTAATGTGCATTTGTCCCATATTTCTGTTGAAAAACTTTGAAAAAACAAATTTTTAGTAATGGAGTCTAGTAATGGAGTGCACCAGAAAAAGAATAAGATAAAGAAGAAGAAAAAGAAGAAGAAGAAGAAATAAAATAAGTGTGTAGATTATTAGACTCATAATTGAATATTTTTTTTTCATTTGTTGCTATGTTATTTTTCACTAAACATATCATACAGATGATGTATTTTTTCGTGATTTTATAATTAAAGTATTTTTTTATGATTAAAATAGCAATGTGGTTTTCTTTTGTCTTTTTGTTGTCTTATTATTAAGTAATAAATATTGTTTTGATTGTGAAAAGGTAATGTATGTTCAAGATATGTCTATATTTCAATGAATTCATTTAACCACTTTACAAGCATTCTGCTTCAATATGAATTTACTTATATTGTAAATTATAATGTTTTTAATCTATTACCATTTTATCTATTATTCTTTTTGTATGTATTCTTTTTTTTAACAAATAAAAAAATACTCAAGTAATAATCGGCTCCTCGTGTAATGTATGTCTCTAATTAATACAAACTGTAGGATATTTGCTTCGTCTCTTTCTTTTATACGAGTTGATAAAAAAGATTAAAGCAAAACCTTTAGAGATATTATAAAATGATCGTTACTCCATGCCAAGGGATTTCAGACACAAGGCAATTCCCGCTTACCTATACCGTCTTTGAAGAAAACAATTCAGCAGCGCGAAGTTTTCTTTTAACGATACATTTATTATTAAGAACTCAGTTGCAAAAGAGTTTTATGAATTAACTGCCAATATGTTGAGAGTAATAAATATGTTGTGCTATTATCGCTGAACTCCATATTTACCGTACGCGAATTGACAAAAAGCGGATAAAGTTAAAAACTTCGTGAATGATAGAATATTATGAATTTATAATTTACTAAACTGACATTACAGATTCAATATGAAACATAAAAAATAACCCCAAAGAAGAAGTTAAAAACGCAAATTACGAAATGTAAGATTTGTTATGTAAGCTTTAATATAATGTAACAAATATTTATTTAGTATCCGTATCCATGACAGCATATCACATAAAAAAAGTAAATCAAATATATAATCACGTCGGTCCTTTTTGACCCTAATTATAAAACGCAGTGTTAGCCCCTCTTTTAATCTGATTTTCAATCTCGGAGGCTCTCGCATCCAACACCTGAAATTGATGAGCAATTACCGCCTGACCGAAGGACCTTAAATCGATAAACAGCATGGGAGTCTGAGAACAGGAGGTTTCGGAAAAGTTATGTTCAGACTGCAACTTTAAAGTTTTGGGGTTAGGTTTATGTGAGGTAATTTGTAGTGAAAATGGTGGTAAAACGACTAGTTTGAAGGTGATGTATTAGTTTTAGATGTTATTTGGTTGTTATCGTCGTGTTTTTTATCGAAAAGTAAGCAAATAAAACTACTAAGAGCAGATTTTTGTCGGATTTATTTAATTTAATGGTGCTGGTAACATAAACATTCTTTAATATTGTATTTTCTTATATTCCACATTAGATGCAGTTTTCAAAATAACGTGTTTGCTATCAAACAATACATCTTTTAATTCGTTACAATGACAAATAAACAAATCATGTATATTTCGTAACCTAATCTCAACTACATCTCTTGTACTAAATATTTTGACATTGTATTACATATTTTAAAGTATACGATTTTACCGAGCAACAACCCACCGAGAAATCTACACTGCTTCAAGATATTAACGCACCATCCATAAAACAAAAAACGCAAATTATTGGTATTTTAAATTTAATTTTATTTATTTTTGTATTAAATGTACCATGTATTTGGAATATTTAATAACGGGGACTTGTTTTGTTTTTTGTTTCAATCGGTTTTTAAGGAATACAACACAAAGATGCTGTAAATTTAATAATATAAAAATAAGAGATTAGTGTCGTTGTCATTTTTAAGTCGTTGTGTAAACTATTGCTGTTTGTTCCTAACATTTTTTTTTTCGATTGTTTTAATCAAAATGCAATGCAAATCAAGAAATTTGACTAATAATGAGTGTTGTTAAACAGTGGTTTTGCACGAAGAATGTTGGAGTTACATACGTTTAGGGGAATGGTTAGGCGTGTACACCATACATCGGTCTCACGAATAATGGAACGGTACAAAGAGACCCGTAGTCACTCTCGGCATCCAGAACAAGGTCGACATCCTGTAACAATGCCTGTTTAAGACCGATTTTATGACGCCGCACACTTAGACAACGATTTGTAACTACCAAAAGCTTACCATCCCAACTTGAAGATGTTTATAATGTTCGAATCAGCTGTGAAACAGATGGTCGATTATGGTCTGGAGTGGCGATTCGTTAACGAGTCGTATAGACTTGGTGGTACTGAATGGCGGTACCATAAAGGCTCACCCATATATCCTTGACGTTCTTCAAGACCACATTGCGCCATTTGCCCCTTATTTTGCCTAAAATTGTGTTGTAATGCAAGATAATGTACGACCGCACGGTGCAAATATAATACAAAATTATTTAGAGGAAGTTGAAATCGACGTTATTGGATGGCCAGCGAATAGTGCCGATCTCAATCCTATAGAGAATATTTGGAATTTGCTTGGTAGACCTCTGCGGAATTTTTCTAATTAACCAAACATGATGCAGCAACTGAAACAACGTCTTGTCCAAATTTGGAATAAACTGGATGACAATACTTTAAGACCGTTTATTTCGAGTATGAATCGTCGATGCCAAGCTGTCATTCGTAGCAGTTGTTAGGCAAAAAAATTGAACCAGTTAAATTTTTGGAATTACCAATTTTCTTTATTGTTATAAGTTTATTGGTATAAGATTGTATTAAGTTTACGAATATTGAAGATGGTTAGCGAGAACATCACCAAATCTGTTTGTTTTCTGAAGTAAAGTGATACTAAATAAAAGCGTTTCATTTCAGTTAATATTTTCATGTTATATAGTAAGATTTAAACTAGTGCGTTAATTTTTTGAATCAGTATATATTTTATTTAATAATATTTAATTTTATTAAATTTTATTTAATTTTATTTCATTTTATTTAATTTTATTTCATTTTATTTAATTTTATTTAATTTTATTTAATTTTGTTTAATTTTATTTAATTTTATTTAATTTTATTTAATTTTATTTAATTTTATTTAATTTTAATTAATTTTATTTAATTTTATTTAATTTTATTTAATTTTATTTAATTTTATTTAATTTTATTTAATTTTATTTAATTTTATTTAATTTTATTTAATTTTATTTAATTTTATTTAATTTTATTTAATTTTATTTAATTTTATTTAATTTTATTTAATTTTATTTAATTTTATTTAATTTTATTTAATTTTATTTAATTTTATTTCATTTTATTTCATTTTTTTTCATTTTATTTCATTTTATTTCATTTTATTTAATTTTATTTAATTTTATTTAATTTTATTTAATTTTATTTAATTTTATTTAATTTTATTTAATTTTATATAATTTTATTTAATTTTGTTTAATTTTAATTAATTTAATTAAATATATTTAATTTATTTTATTTATTTTATACGAGTATTATTTTAAAATCACAATTAACCAAATCGATCGTTCTCGAGTTGTTATAAAAAATATATATAATCATAATAAGTTTGTATATTATACATACTACGGTATACGGTAAGGTTACTACAGCCGTCTCGATTTTTCGAGTTACGCTAAAT